>NW_007730728.1:55270-56539 GCF_000696425.1 Galeopterus variegatus
AAGTGAATATGTTAGGAGTTAAAGTGTATAAGGTACAGCCATTACCTTTAAAGACATTACAGTTTGTTGTTGACATACAGATAAAGAGCTAAATTTCAACATAATTAAAGATCTGACACTATTCATGTAAGATAATAATGATCCTTGAAGGATTCAGAAAAACTGTATGGAATCTGTGCATCATGGCTCTGGAAGTTCATACTTTGAAAAAAATGTTGTGTTCTAAACATGTGGCAAGGATAAAAAAATAAAAATTCTAAGAAGGTAGATAAGAAAATGAAATAAGACAAAGATCTTTGTAAACGTAAATGAAGCAGAAAAGGGAAGCAGGACAAAAACCAAGGGATGGCTGTGCTACAAGTCTCAAAGCAGAGAGAGGAAACTGGAAGTTTGGCTTCTGTGGGGTAAAAACAGACAAAATGAGGTCATGAAGAGGCTGGCTACAGCAAAGAAGCTGAGGTCCGACTTTTTCACTCATGAAAGGACAAGAGAAAACAACTGCTTCCTTTTGATTGATGCTCTTGCTCAATGCCAGGCCTGTACCTATTAAGACAATGAAGTAAACATAACCTCTACTCAGGAAATGAACCAATATACCCCCAAATCAGAGACTGAACTGACAATATTTTTTACTCTCTGCACAGTGTAGACTCTCTCAGTCAAACAAGTCAAACACAACCTAATTATGTCCCAGGAGCACCATAAGTGTGACTTGAGGCATTGGGTGTGTGCTGTTGGGGAGCAGGGTGGTCATAAACACATCACCCATGCGTTGGTTGGGAACAAAAAAATAAACTGAGCAAAACAATGGTGAGAAACAAAATCATTTCAAAGTCAAAATGAGACTAAAAACCAAAATTCTAAAACATAGAGAAAAAATGTAACACTAAGAAAAACAGTCAACAACCAGAAGATGACTTTAATCTGCATACAATTAAAATGATAAAATAAAATGGCAAAGTATGCTTAGAACACTCCAAGACATAAATATAATTCTTTAAAATGGAACAAGCAATTATAAAACAAAATGCAGGACTAATAAAAGAAGAGGTAGATAAGAAATAAAACATTATGTTAGAGATGAAAACCTATCAACATTGAAAACTTTAAGTCATTTTTTTTGTTGGAACTTATGCTGGCAAACCAGATGAAGTAGCTGTACTGGACTATGCCTCTTGCCATAAAACAAAAACAAAAACACTGGACAAAATATAACTGAAACCACAGAAATTTGATTCCTGAGAGAAGGAAAACAAATAGGTAAACTCC
>NW_007730728.1:56848-57761 GCF_000696425.1 Galeopterus variegatus
TGTACTGGACTATGCCTCTTGCCATAAAACAAAAACAAAAACACTGGACAAAATATAACTGAAACCACAGAAATTTGATTCCTGAGAGAAGGAAAACAAATAGGTAAACTCCATTATTGTCTGTGATTTTCACCCAGAGGCACTTTTTGAACCACAGTACAGGGAAGGTGGACCCAAGCAGCAGAGGACTAAGCAGTGTTTGAGGAGGCGAACATGGCTAGAATTTGTGGTGCAGATCAGTGGTAAGAGAAGAGCGTCAGAAATCTACAGAGTGGTCACCTCAAGACTTTGGCTAAGTAATACATTACAGATGGGTAAATTCAGACTCTGCAAGGTCAAAGTATACGACGGGAAATTGCAGTTCTGACTAGCTAGATTGGACAGCCTCACTGAGGACCACTGAAAGGCCATGGATCGGAGGAATGTCTGATCTACAGCTTCAAAAGTGTTAAAACAAGTCTCAAAAGCATCAAAATGGTGCACGAGTAACGTAACCAGCTGTGAGCACAAAATTTATAGGCTTTTTTTTTAACTAATAGACTTTATTTTAAAATATAGAGAGTTTCCGTATATTCTTCATACGCCCTCCCAAAACACACAACAGGAGAAGAGATAACTGACTTAGCAGTGAGGAAAGAAGGAAAGGAACTTAATTTACAACACATGGCATCAGATATTACCTGAAAGAAGGGCTGAGAGATAACCAGAGATTATTCTCTAAAGAATGTAAAATGAAAGATCTCTAGATTGAGGAACACCAGAGGGAGAACATGGGTATAATTCTAAAAATGGGGGCCAATGAAATGGGACAGACCAATATTGGAAATCCCAGAATTATTCTTCACCCAGTTCTCAGAATGCTGGCAAGGAGGCTTCTACTTTCTAGACGAAATACTGGAAGATAGCAAAGATG
>NW_007730728.1:59354-61629 GCF_000696425.1 Galeopterus variegatus
TATGACAATTTTAATTGAAAATTTTTTACTGTGAGCCAAAAGCAGAAAAAGCAAGAGTTGGAAGAAAATTTAGACATTTTCACATCTAATACTATAATTTTATAGAAAAAAACTAGTCAAGATGGTTTATACCTTGATTAAACTAATACAATTAGTTAAAATTTGAGGCAAAACTAGAACAGAATTCTCTCACCTCCATTCACATAATCTTTCCGCTGTATCATGACAGCTCCTCCTTCAGTTTAGACAGAATTAAATTTAAACCATTTAGCCATATTTTGAAAAAAGGAAGTAAAATCACATGCCTGTTGACAGACTGAATGCTCTTTTACCATACATCATATGACTCATAGTGACATTGGTGGCTCTTCTCAATATTATCAGACTATGGCATAATAGATTAGAGATATTGTGACATGAATGGCACATGTAAAAAATAAAGAGAAACACACTCTTCAGAACCTTTTAAAGTGCATTCATAAATAGCATTCATATTTAACAACAGAATAATCTTTCACCTCTCACTTTGACAGGCACCTTCTTCCAAATTCACAACGTATGTTTTTTGGCACTAAGATGATTCACTTTACCGATACGTGCATGATTGTCTATACATGAAAATGGGAATGTGTGTATCTAATCGATCACTCTACAAGAAATACAGCCGTCTTTTTCTAGCCACACCATGCCCCAGTTATCTGATCAGAGAACGGCAGCAATACGAATGCATAATTGATTAAAATTGAGCCTCAGTGGCATGCCATCTTAAAATGTGTCACTTTTATGACCTTACTGCAGTGAACACGTGCCTCCTGTGTCACTTTCTATCGACTCCTCCTCCCCTGTTTAAAAAGGCAACATCAGCACTTTGCAGCATCTATTTAATTAGTAGGAACATAACCCAAATATCCTCTCGTTATACGGAATCTAAGTTAGGATCTATTCTTCTGCTCACCTGTTTTCCCCCTTGCCTGTCCTGTCAAAAGTATGAGGGCTCAATATGACTAAAAGATGGTAACATTCCTGGCTTCTTTCTTTCCCCTCTTTGACTCTTTACTGGACGCAGGCATGAGGAAAAAGGAATGACCATGTGTCTCTCTCTCTTTNCAAATATCCTCTCGTTATACGGAATCTAAGTTAGGATCTATTCTTCTGCTCACCTGTTTTCCCCCTTGCCTGTCCTGTCAAAAGTATGAGGGCTCAATATGACTAAAAGATGGTAACATTCCTGGCTTCTTTCTTTCCCCTCTTTGACTCTTTACTGGACGCAGGCATGAGGAAAAAGGAATGACCATGTGTCTCTCTCTCTTTTGGCTTTGAACCTAGAAAGAAAATTGGTATTATCAGGATCCCCAAATTTGCAGTGATTTAATTTGCAACCTATGTCCATGCTCACATCATTTATGTTGGCCATTTGAGTAGGACATTCTGATTTTCAAATCCTAGGTTATATAACTATCCTGTGGCTATGGGTCATACCTAAACCACATGGAAAAGGATTTCCTCATGAAAGAGGGATTAGTTCTAAGAAAAAAGAGTAAGGTATTTCAGCCATGACAAAATAGCAGACATCCACAATGGTTTCCACTTACTTGTGTGTGTAATAAGTTATTGTTAGTCACACTGATATGGGAATGGGTTTCAGGAATTCTCCTACCCACCGTGCTGATTCACCCAGTGTCATGAAATAAATGCAAAGTGATGGGTCATATTGCCATATGAGCATGTCCTAAGGCTCTTGGCATTGAAAAATGTCTAGATAATGGCAAAGAAAGCTGCTAAAGAGAAGTATCACTTATTTTTTTATTATTTCTATAGAAAATAGCATAACAAAATTATCGCCATTTGAAAATATGCAGACAATATATAAAATATACACCCAAAATATTAAAAATTGATATATTACAGATGTGTATCAGACTGTAAATTAATAACATTTTGTTTTAGATTTTGTGGCATTTGTGGTATATACCAGCTACTTAAAAGTTATAATTTATAGTAGCTCATTTTTTCCCTTAAAGTAAATATTCACTTCTGCACCTAATTAGAAATCACTACTTTGTATTCTTATTTTAATGCTCAAATCTCTCAAAACCAGATCTCTTCCTACTGCCCAATCAGAGTAGGGACTCTTTTTTAATGGTTTTATATTTCAGTGGGAAATTTATTATTTTATTAGAGCAGTAATTTTCATTGAGGGATGAATTTGACCCTCAGGAAACGTTTTGGCTATCACAACCAAGGGATAGGATGTGTGCTACTATATCAGAGGTGC
>NW_007730728.1:62917-64321 GCF_000696425.1 Galeopterus variegatus
TGAAAGTTCTATCCAACAGGAAGCAAGAATTTAGGAACAGAAATCTTCTACATTAGGTACCAGGCTTAAACCATTTTTATAAGGGAAAATATCAGGTGTATCCAATAGAACTGACAGGAAAGTCTCTTGATTAAATCCAGGCCAATATCAGCCTTCCTGGAAGCCACTTCTTTCCAAATCTCTGCATGCTGAACTCCTCAGGTCTAAAGCTATCATTGTTTAATAAGCAGGGATCAATTCTCTAATGCTATGCCAAGAAGTGCACTGTTCTTTATGTCTGGTCTCTTATCCCTCCTATTCTCTCTACCTAACAATGGGAACCAATGACTGTGTGGACACTTGCTACTATGCTTTACTCACTTCATTGTCACTACCTCTCTCTCTTAAGTGTGAGTTCAGACGGAGATATTCACGTGCTCTTCTGTTTTCTCAGTTCCAGCCATATCTGCCTGCCTAAGTCTGTCCTACCACCACTTTCAAACACAACATATGCACACATGCATGCACACACATACACAAACACCAAGGACCTATGTTTGCCTGAGTCTGAGGGGTTTCCCCAAACCTAGCTTTTAGTGCTAAAATTAAGAAATCCCCAGGCAACCTGAAACAAGGTGGTCTCCATACATACATTTCCAACAAAACATGTATTGGCCATCTTTTATGACAGTTGTAAACTTAATCATCTACATATAACTAGCCACAACTGAACACTGATTAGGTGTCATTTATACTCTGGACTATGTTCAAAGAATTTTGTGTCATTTATATTTCAGACTATATACAAAGAATTTTGGAATAAAATATGAACAAGTAAGTCCCTTCCCTCAAAGTTCTAGACAAAATACACTTATTTACACCCATAACTCATGGTCTAGGTGAAATATATAATAATTAATGTGAAGAAAACATATTTAAATATTCTAAAGATTTACCAGATGAAACATTGCATGTTATTGCTGCAATTCGTGGAAGATTTTACCAGCATTTAACAGATGAACTTTGCTTTACGGGTGGGTAAGAAGGCAGGCTTTGTGAAACCTAGGGAAGATGTCTAGAAGACAGCTGTAAATATGAAGAAAATAGAGATCATAGTATTATACATATAAAGCTGAGATCTCAAGTGGTATTATTACTAAATAAAGAAAGAAAAAGAGTTAATACTAAGGACAGAATCCTGGGAGCACTGTTTTTTAGGTGGAAAGCAAACAAAACAAAACAACAACAACAACAAATTCTAGAAGATAAGGAAGGAAAAATAAATAAATAAAAACAGAGCCACGTACAGAGAACTTAAGGTAGAAGTTATGAAAAATGTAAAATTATGTCTGCTTTAGCATAGGCATTATACAGTGTGTCGGAAATTACAAAAATGTTGGGTTTCTGAATACTTGAGGAAATGAA
>NW_007730728.1:65216-87369 GCF_000696425.1 Galeopterus variegatus
AACTGGCATTGATAATTAAGAATTATATATATGTGCATATACAGACATTTAACATTGGTAATCTGCTCCTCAGTATTAGAACTTCTGCATATAGATGCTAAACAGGAACCTCTTTCCCATAATTTTAAATGTGAAAAATCATAATGTATTAAATACTAAACAGAACACTTAACATTTTAGAAATATAACTAAAACATAGTAAAATGCATGTAGGTATATATGTGCATGTGTGTGTGTGTGCATATATGCACGTGTATATATTGGATACAAAATATAGTACATTATACTCAAAATATTACTTCCTAATCACTGAACAGTTAGCATGATTGTTACATACAGTTGTGTTGTATATGTATAATTTCTACATTGTATCAATATCAGAAATGTTGGATTTCTGCTGTGACATGCTGAATAACAAATAAAAAAATGATAGAAAAAATGGGAGCCTGGGTGCAATGTCTTTAATTTCATTCCAGATACTTGATCAAAACTTATTATAAATAGAGATGATCAAATGTCAAGATCTCCAAATATCACATTTCCTTCTCCAATAACACGTTTCTGTTCTTCTCCTCCTCGGAAGGCATCTATTATTTCAGTCTCTCTCCATTATTAAAAACATACCACCAAACTAAACTTTACATATCTTTCCCCACTGTTGGCTTAATACTTCCAGATGAAAATGTAAAGCAATGAGGAGTATCTTTGAGCATTCATAAAAAATGTCCCTGTCAAAAGGCTACAAAACAAGTCTCACCATATTTCAAATGACTGAAATAATAAAACTATATTCTCTAACTCAATTCTAAAACTAAAGATAATCATACAAACATAACCAATTTTTTAAAATATATTTTATATTAGAATTTGTATTTCTAAATTTTGGAAGATTAAAAGATAATTATCATAAAAATAAAATGTATTTTCAAGTTTAGAATGAAACACAGCAGAAGAAATGTTTGTAGAAAATATATAGCTTTAAAATAATACGTTTTTAAAAGAATGGAAATTAATTAGCTAAGTATACATTCAAGTGAGTTAAAAAAAAGAGTAAAATTAATCCCTCAAAAACAAGAGGACATTTTAAAAGAGAGAGAAAAAAAGAAAAGAAATAGATAATTAACATAACATAAAAAAGGATCAATATATCTAGCCTATACTTGAAAAAACTAGAAGAATTGATAAATTGCTGGAAAAATTAACCAGATTTTAAAAAAAGAAAAGAAAAACATTCCACTGTGATGAAGGAAAACAGGAACATCACTAATCTTACAGACAATGAAAACTATTGAAAGATATACTTAACACCATTATGCCATTAAATCAGAACATTTATTTTAAGATGGCCAATTTCTAGAAAAATACAAAAAAACAGTTACAGAAAGTAGAAAACATGAAGATCCATATATAACTTTTAAACAAATGAAATCCAACGTGAAGAGAGATAACTAAAATAACAAAGGAAATTAATAGATTAAGACTAATATAATTGTTGAATACAAAGTTAATATACAAATATATATATATATATAAACAACAAACACAGATATTGAAGAACATATTATTCATAAAAGTATCAAAAACATTAACTATCTAACAAGATATGTGAAAGAACTCTACACAGGATCCTAAATAAATTAAGAGGTATACCATGTCCATAGAAGATTCAACATTATAAAACTCTAAATATACCTAAATTGATTTATGAATATCAATATAATGAAAATTCCAAGAATCTTTCAATGGAATGTGACAAGTTGACTTCAGTATTTATACAAAGATAAAAATACGCAAGACTATTTTGATGAAGAATAATTTTTCATTACTTTTTAAGATGAACATCAAAACTTATTTTCAAGCTATAGTAACTTAAACATATTTAGCAGACCCTCTTATGGATTTCACACAAAAGGGAATAAATTAGTTTATAAACACTCAGGGAATATGTTTCTAAATTATAGGTTTCTGTATTATATAGACTGGTGAGACCACCTAGATAAAAAGACTAGTAAAGCTGTGAGTTATTTTACATATATATCAATAGATATACTGTATTTTTTTTAGATTTTCAAATATCTCAAAAAAATTTTTTCAAATATCTAGCATTTTTTTGTGTGTGTGTGTTCTTTTCCTGGGGGTATTGGAAGAGAGAAAGATGTGGCACAGAAGTTGGTCTGTATGATAGATAATATTTTGTATTATTGATATTTTCTTTGTGGACTAATATAAAGTCAATTTGGTAAATAATCCATGTGTACCCAAGAAAAATGTACATTTTTTATTTCTGAGTGCATTTTTCACATATGAAATATATTAAATATATGAAACCAAGCATAATAGTTCTGTCGTTCAAATAGTCTACAATTTTCCTAATTGTTGGTCTTATTCAGCTCTCATTTACTTGGGTAAGATTTCCTAAAGTGATTCATTTTTTATTACTTAAATATTACCAAATTTTATTCTATATATTTGGATGAAACTTTATATGGTTTATATATGCTCAGACTTCTAAAATTCTTTTCAATATAATATTCCTTTTATTCAAATGTAGTAACTATTTAAATTACAAGTTAAGAATTAAGTCTGTTTGTCTAACATTTATACAGCTAGCCCTGGTTTATTTGGTTTATATAATTTATCATCAATTTATTTTCATCTTTTGTTTATTTAGCCTTTAAAATTGTCTATTCCATGCAGCACATAACATGATCTTACTTTAGTATTATATGAGAATTTATTGTTTTTAATTAACATGTATTATTTACGTAACGTACTTGGATTTATTTTTTTATCTTCTGTTTTCTCATTTTTGGTTTACTATGGTTTTCTCTTTCTTTTACTTTTGCTTTTTCATTGTTCTCCTTTTCTCCTAGTCAATTAAATTTTCTTTATTTCCTCATTCAGTTTTATTATATTAGTTGCTAGCAGTATTTTCTTGTCATTGTTACTGATAATTTTAATAAGTCTGTGTGTATGTATGTGTATATATATATATTAACAGAATCCAAAGTTAATCACTAACTCTACCCTCTTCATATATATATATATATATATATATATTAACAGAATCCAAAGTTAATCACTAACTCTACCCTCTTCTTGTTCCTGGTGAATTTGAAAGACAAATCTGTGTAGGGCTTATGCCTGCAGGTTCAATTTCTCTGAGAAAATTTCTATTTTTCTGATGCAAAACCTGAGGTTGAGGCAAATAAATCAATAAATAAAATAAGTTATTTTTTTTACCTCTCTTTCCTACTGGCAAACTGTTTCTAGTTACATTTTTACTTAAGGTATACTGGCTATGCGTGAGAGCCTTAATTCTTAGGCACAAACTCTTATATTATTGAGATTAACAGCATCTACCTCCCCCAACACACACACACACTCATAGGACGGCTGCAGAGTTAGCACAATTTTATAACTCATGATTCCGTTCCAACACCATGACCCATAGAACACCTCTTGCTCATATTTTCTTGAAACCCATATTTGCATTTGGAATAAACTTTGTAATATTATATCGAATAATTTTAGGCATTCGTGGGGGAAATGTTTTCCAGTTATCTAGTATATAATATAACTGGAATTAAAAGTGCTTATTTGTTCTCCAATCCCACCGATATAGTTTTCACTACACTAGAACCATGTGTATTGGCAATGTTAACGACAATCTCTATGTTGTTAAATCTGATCAGACCTACTCTGTTACCCTTTCACATGAGCTATCAACAGTATTCAAAGCCTTGACCTCAAATTGTTCCTTCTTGAAACGCTCCTTTCTTAGCTTTTATGAGAATATGCTCTTCTAATTTTCCTTCTTTCACTGGCCCATGGTTCTCAGTTTATTTTGGCAACTTCACTTTTTTCTCTATATTCTTACCTAAGTTGATGTTATTCATTTTCATGACTTAATGTCATCCAAATGCAGATGACTACCAACTCTACATCTTCAACATATTTCTCTTTTGTGAGCCCAAACTCCTACTATGTACTTCTCACCTCATTTGATATCTAAATTTGTATCCCAGAACCTGTTCTCACCACTCAGTTCAGACTTCCCCTTCCTAATAAGTGATAACAACATCAATGTCCTGGGTTAAACCAGGAACCTGGGGTCCATATATGACATCTTTCTTGTCCTTATCCTCATGTTCAGATCATAAGTACACACATATCTATGCATTGATTTTTATCTGCATTGCCTCTGAGATCTCAGTCCATCATTTAGTCTTTTGCAATTTTGTGGCAAAGTTTTTAGATCAATGCTATATTGCCTATAAAAGTGTATTACGTATAGGTATGTTACCTATAGGTATATCACCTCATAGAAAGTAGCATTGTACATAGACGTGCATGGGTGAAAAAAACTACATAGAATATTATCTTTGGGCTTAAAATTATAGATCTTTTAAAATTTTCGTCTTTTTTTTGTAAATAATGTAAAATTATAATCAGGGAAGTTATTAAAACACGTTAAAAACTTTTATTGATACTTCCTGATAATGTAGCCAATCTCACATATGTTCTCTAGCTCAACTGGCCTAAAGATGAAGTATACATAACAAGAACAAAAGGCATTTTTATTCTCACATGTGACTGAATCCTAATTTTCAAACTTTGGGTTTAGTAGCATATATAGAAAGGGGTTACTCGAAAATCAGGATTGTGGATTAAGTGTGATTGACTACATGTGTGTAGTGAAAACAAGGAAGTCATGAAATTGAATGAATTACAACGTCAAACATGCTTTATACATTGCTCTGTGCTTCAGTTATGTCTCTAAGATTGCATTCGTCATCTGATAGTGGTCTTATGATGTTTATTTTATATTTGTTTATACATTAGGTTTAAAAGCCAATGTTGATTCTTTTCATTGCCTATAATAGTTTTTTTAATGGGAAATATTAGTTTGAATTGTGGAAATCTAATATATGTTTTGAAATGCATTGCTTTAAGTGACTGCTAATAATTCTATGAAAGTCCACTTTAGAGGCTGAAATATATGACAGTTATGTTAGAATTGAGCAATATTGTAGGCACTTAATGGGTTTATTAAATATTGGGAAGCTTGGAGACTAAACGTCTTGTTGATGGAATAATTTACCTGAAGGGGTGAGCCAATGTGGAGGAATGGAACTCATAGACTGGCAAAAAGCAGCTTTGAATTTAAATCCTACTACTTATGGTCTATGTGACCTTAAGCAGCCTATTTATCCTCTCTGAGCAAATCTGTAAAACTCAAAAAAATGATTCTTACTTTGTAGAGTTGTTGTAACAATCAGAGAAAATTTATATAAAAGTACCTAGTGTATAATAATTTACACCTTCCTGACTACTCCCTTATTAACTTAAATGATGTGATAGTTATCACAAGTTTGCTGCTCCTGGGTCACCTACTCTATTGCTAGATGACTGGTTGGTTAGTCCACCTTTATTGGCTACGCTGAAACCTTTCTCTCCTGGTGGCTTCATGATAGGATATCTGAGAGAGGGAAAGCAGAGAATACACATACAGAGACACTCAGCCCAGTGTAATCAGAGGGAAGCCCATGTGTACTCAGGAGACTTTCTACAAATCCTTCACCAATATACAGGGCTATATAACCTTGTCTCTGCTCATAAAGATAATACCAAGCATGCCCTATGAGCAATCTACCTAGGTATTGCCAGCCTCATCTCCCTCATGCCTGCTAATTCTCCCTAAGATAGAGGAATTAGTCTGTTTCTATTTCCCAAAGCAACACCTATTCTCTTACTGGCGTTACAATCCTTTTTTCTTCACAACACTTAATGCCTTCATTTTCTTATTTATAATTGCCTCCGTCTCATCTCCCTCATGCCTGCCAATTCTCCCTAAGATAGAGGAATTAGTCTGCTTCTATTTCCCAAAGCAACACCTATTCTCTTACTGGCATTACAATCCTTTTTTCTTCACAACACTTAATGCCTTCATTTTCTTATTTATAATTGCCTCCGTAATCATTCCTCCAAGGAATTGTGATCCCAGCAAGCAATGTGGTTAGTCAAAATGATACTGCCAATTTTTTCTTCCCTTTACAATAATCTCAATATCTTTGTGATTTTAGGGCAAACCAACTCTCCCCACCCTCCCACCTCCAAATTACAAACTTCTTCAATCCTTATTGTAAAGATGACAATTCACAAACTGGGTTATCTACAGTGATTCTATTTACCCAGCAAGTAGTAAAATGTTATATTTACTATAATGTGCTGGGAGGCGGGAGCTATATAACAATGATTAACAATTGGGCGATATAACTTGATTAACAATTGTTATTAACTATGCATGTAAATATTTCACTAAAATATTCTGCTCAATTAGCAAATAATAATAGGGTCATAAGTAAAATGAATGCAATTTTAACTATCGTGAGCTTCCCGGTTGACGTAAATAGCACACTGCAGTTAGTTCAGAGAACATTTTCAATTCTTTTTGTAACACTTTCAGCCACTGTCTGACTGATCAAGCTGTACAAAAAGATCAGCACATGAAACATGCATTGAAGGCTCATGAAGCAGAATCTGAAATAATTACTGATCAGGAAAACATTTATTTAAAGATTCAATTAAATTAAACATTTAATTGAAAACAATTATTGATCAGCATAGTTATTTCATAGCATTTGGGAATGTAAATGTTCCATTTCATTATGAAATAATACAACCCAATCAATAATATATACAAATTTCTCATTTGCTGGTAAAACCTTAAGCATGATGGAAAAATTTTTAAACTGGAACTAGCAGAGGCATTTAAATGTAATTTTGGTTTCTCCCCTGCTACAGTATTGACTTAATTCAATTTACAGAGATCTTTATTGATTATCATTCTACCAAATGGGAATAAACAATCATATATGATGTATTTTAAAGTCAACAAAATGTCAATATTTTTTCTCCCCTATATAACTGTAATCTGTTGAAATGCAAAAATGTTTTCTTTCAGTCTATCTTAGACAGTCCAAATTAGGTTACGATCAATGTTATTACAATAAATTTTCAGTGTAAAGATATATTTTCCAAGCCTCAACTTAGTACTGGCTAATAATAACAATTACAGATTGTATAAATACTGTACCCCAAGCAAAGCATGGACAATTTCTTGGAGTTTTCTGGGAATGTCTCAAAGTGCCATCTGGAGATAATCATTATTTATGATTTTATTATGTATTTTTACAGAGCTTTTTCTATGTTCTATTTGGTTTTCTTACATTTTACAGAATATGTATTGCTATATTTACTACTTAAGTTTGTCTATAACAGTGGTGCTAAAACTCAATTTGCACACATCAGAATCCTAGCAAGCCTGTTAAAATAGCCTATCAAAAGAGCATAGTTTCCTCAGACTTGTATCTGCCCACCTATTCATTCTCACGCTTACCAAAGATCATGATTCTGCACAGGTAGGAATCTTGTCTAGAAACAAGATTTTTCAAAATAAAACTTCACATGTTTCTGAGGTGTATAGATTATATTACTGAAAAACACAGGCCTCTGCTTCTTTTATTTCTGCTATCCTTGTGAGGATTGTGCATCAAGGTTACCCTAAGATTGTGATGCTTTGTTAAGAGGTTTATCTTTTTCAAGATTCGAAAGAATTTCAGTGACAGAAATTATCTATTTGGTACAATTTTCTGAGGAAATGGTTAGTTTTTTGGTGACTTTCGAAGGGGATGTAGCACTACTAACTTTTCAATTCCTTCTACAGTTATAGTTATATCCAAGTTTTTTACCTCTCCTGATAGTCAATTTTCACAGATAATATTTTCCTAGAAAATTGACCATTGTATTGTAAAATATATTTTTGTATGTGGAGTAGAGGGAATTATTCTATTAGAATAATCCCTGCTTTTATCTTTATAAGTTTCTTCTTTCTCCTTTATTTTTTTGTTTCTTTCTATGTCTAGTTTCTTCAGTTCAATACTTAATCTTTATTTGGTATTTCTTTTATAGCTTAATATCTCTAAATCATAGACATATATAACTGTTTTTATTTAGGTCTATTTTTATGTCTTTCAATATTGCCTTTTCTTTTTTCTCTGTAGAACATCATTTGGTTAAATTTATTTCTTTATTTTATACAGACTTTATTGCTGCTGTGAATGGAATTTTTTCTTATTTTATATTCTAAACGTTTATTTTTATGCTGTAATGATTTTGATTTTTATGTACCTGCATATATGTTAGGATTTCAATTTTGTATTTTGCCACTTTGCTTAATTCTTAGTAGTTCCAGTGATCTGTTGATGCACTTAGATTTTCTATACAGACAACAATACCATTTACAAATAATTTTTTCTTGCCTTTTCAATTTTTATTTTTCTTATTTTATACTTTCTTCTCACTTTTTTACCCTGTCTAGATCCTCTAATGCAATGCTAGAGAACAGAAATGTTGAAAGTCAGCACATTAATCATGCACCACTAAGGGCAAAGTTCTAAAGTCTCATCATCAATATGGTATTCGTTGTAGTAGTCCCTTTACAAAAAAAAGGGGGGGGGGCTATTTCTCTGAATTACTTTTATCTTTTGTCTTTCTTCCACGTCCGGCAACGGATCGCAACCCTCAGTGTTGCCCCCGTACCGGACCGGGGACCGGCAACGGGATTGCAAGCCTCGGTGTTGCTCCCGCGCCTCGCTCAGCCAGTGAGCGGGAACCGGTCTGTATGTGGGATCCGAACCCTCGGACGGGAGCGCCGCCACGCTTCCCAAGCCGTGCACTATCCAGTGCGCCACCGGGCTGGCCCTGAATTACTTTTATAAGATAAGAATTACTCATTCCATGAGGTTTGTACACATTTGATTTAAACTGCTTGTTAAATCAGCTGGCCCTGGGATATCTCAGAACATGAGACTTTTGATTAGCAATTTAAAGTATTCTATCATCTTCCAACTTTTCTGAGTGGTTTTGCATTAAATATACCTCTTTAATGATTATATATCAAGAATGTTTTTACTCTAGTAAGATAGGTACTTGATAAGTAGCGTGTATTTTAATGACGCATTTTTAATATGCCATATAAATATATGACATATAACATGTCATTTTATTTTGTTTGCTATCTTTTTCCTTGGCTCTGTTTTTGTTTTCCCTTGCCTCTGTTGAGCTAATATAATTTTTATTATTTTTCTTCTTGATGAAAAATTGATAACAATGTATTAGGTATCTTCTTTGGAAGATATTCTTTAAGTATTTTTGTTTTCTTTTTTCTTTTTTTTTGGCTGCCGACCAGTATGGAGATCTGAACCCTTGACCTTGGTGTTATCAATACTGCTCTGTAACCAACTGAGCTGACTGAACAACCCCTCTTCTTAAATTTTAAAGCATATATTTATCTATTTTTTCTAGAAATATTTAAAGGATTCAGCATTTCTATCTCATTCAATGCCTGTAGGACCTTAACTTACTTTAGTAACTCATTCATTACTTCCAAATCAAGTTCTCTTTTTAAAAATTTTTCTTTTTTTTAGACATAAAAATAAGATAAACATATTTTTATATTAAATAATAAATGTAATTATTCAAAATAGTATATAAATTTTTGAGCCCTCCATTATTCCTTGGAAGGTATGCCTTCTCTTAATGTGTAATTTTTCTCTCTGAATATGTCTCTTTTATAATTCATTCAGTGAGATTTTGAATATTATATTTCTCGTCTTTGTATGAAGATAACAGAAAAGCTTTTCTATTACTTTAAAGAGTTCCCATACAGCCAAGTAAAAGGGTCTCAGCTATGCTAAAATGACAGAACAAATTTCAGATCAGAGCAATGGCTGGTAATTCAGGACCAAGATGATCAGATGTCCACCCAATTTCGCAAACCATTTTGACAGTTAACCTGGAGTCTTTGACAGCAAAACAGCTAGACAGTTTGTTAACTAAAATTGGTGAATTCTGTTAATAGATATCAGGACTGGACTGGTAAAAGCCAGGCAGTGCTACATTTCTTAGAGGAACCTGAGGAACCAGGACAGCTATCCCAACAGTTCTCAGAAACTGAGATATATATCAAAGCCCATTTATCAAAACCAGAGTACACATTGGGGTTGCTGTTCAGCAGTGGTGATGTGTTTCTGAACTGCAACAGCAGGAGGTCTAGGACATCACAAAAGATGGTCGTGTGGGGCCCAACTATGGGGACTAAAGAATCTATGCAACTGATAGTTTGGAGCTAAAGACAAAGGTTAGCTTTATGATTTTGTCAAAGGTCATTCCTAATTTAAACGTTCATCTGCAGAGCACTAGGACATCAATTTTGTGGTATGACTTTATAATCGCAGGAAAGCTTGTTGGGTTAAATCTGAGCTTTCTAGGCAATTTATGTTTGTTAATTGTACTGTTTGAATTTGAGACATTCTCCTAAAGATCTAGCTAAAATAACAACAGTTTGTTTCCAAGGGGAAAGGCCATAATTTAAGAAATTTTATTCCAACATTGAATTTCTCTGTGTTCACAAAAAGAAACCTAAAAGTGCAAGGTCATGTACTAGATGCCTGGCATGATGTAAGGCTCTTTACCTATGTGGTTTCATGCAATTTTCAGACCTAATATATAAGAAGGTATAATTCCTACTAGTCTTCAAATGAAACCAAAACTCAGAATGATCACATAATTTTCCCAAGGTGACATAAATCATATCTGACAATCTCTGAAACTTTTATTACTTCTATTTCGTCATGATGTCTTTCATAAGCAAACCATGTTGGCATGTCTGGGCCTTAAGAGTTAAATCCTCTCTTTGAAGAGCTTTATGTGTTTTAAACATGAAAACAATTATATGAGCTACAAGTAGCTTTAATGTTATGCTCTTACGTCAAGTAAGCTAGTGTACACATATGGAAAAGCTACTACTCACCACATATTAAAAGTAATATGCCGTCATATATATTTTTAAGCATATGGATGAAAATAATATCCTTGTACCTAAAAACTGAAGTCATTCATGTCAACATGTTTTTAATGTAAATTCTACTTAAATATGGCATGTTGATTAGAAGACAAAATCCTAATATTGACTTAAAAAAAAATACCCCTAAGTACCTTTTAGGGCGCTCAGGGCAGAATAAGTAGCTCTTTAGGTTTCCACAAAGAATGTTGAGAACAAACACATGTGTTTTCACAGGTGAGAATATTTATGGCTTTTATTTTCCCAAATAAATGGAAAATAATATATTCTAACATACTTCATGTAACATTGCTTCCAGATTTTAAATCATACTTTTAAAAATGTGTTTTTGTATAAAAAGCATTCCTTTGCATTAGGATTTTTTTAAATTTCAAAGACACATGGAGATCTCTTCAAAAAAGCACAAGATTTCAGTTTTAAAAATTCCTTTTAATCTTTTATAGTTCTACTAATCAAAATTTGTAAAGCAGGAAAACTCAGTAGTTAAAAAGAAACATGAGAATTAATAACTCCAACTAGAAACAACTTCAGTGTAAGTTTGGAGTTAATGGATGTATACAATCTTTTGTAGTGCACTGATATATTTTAAGGGCATTGCTTACAACATTGTCTTCAAAAAAGCGTTCTATTTTGTTTTCATTTTCTTTTATTATTTTTTGCAGAATTTTAGTAAAATTTTATTGTAATTATTTTACTTGCTGTTTGTGAAAAACATATCAGGATGTTGAAATATTTCTTATTTCTTGAGGCATGAAAATATTCACGGTATGTTCAATCACAAATTATTTCAGTTATTCAACAGTAACATTATACATTGAGTGCTATAAATTCTGTGATGTTTCATTAGGTGTGCATGGAGAAAGAGTTAACAATATCAATAAGATATAATCTATGAGTTCCAGTACACAAATTTCATTATTTTCAATTTGTCATAAATAAATTACTGTGTTTAAATAATTCTAAGATCCCATCAACTGTAAAATGGATGTCTCTGATAGGATGTTAAAATGTGAAAATCTGAGTATCTTGGAACTGTCGAAATGTGGTATAATGTTGTTAACCATTTGTAGTTTTGTAGACTGCAGAGGATCTGAAACCAAAACTCACCTAGGTTTTTTTTTGGTTGTTTTTTGTTTTTGTTTTTGTTTTTTTGATGTCCTCTCATTTCTTTTAATGTACGAAATGTGGTATAATGTTGTTAACCATTTGTAGTTTTGTAGACTGCAGAGGATCTGAAACCAAAACTCACCTAGGTTTATTTTTGGTTGTTTTTTGTTTTTGTTTTTGTTTTTTTGATGTCCTCTCATTTCTTTTAATGTAACACTAAAACATTGTTCATAGTTTTTGAAAATATAATTTTAATGAATCCATGTTAAGCTGTTATATGAGTCGGCTAGAGTTTATTTCTGAGGTCTCTGTTCATTATTGTAACTGTTTCTCTTTTAAATATTCCCTTCTTGAAACATCATGCTTACCACTAAATATTTCCTTAGGATAAACTGTATTTTTTGCTTATTAATCTGAAGTCAATAATTATAATAATATCATGATACTCTGAGCTGACCCTTATATATTGTTATTCTGTTTAAATTGTAAACATTGTATAAATTAAATAAAATATATCTATGTTTTTTTTTCTCTTTAGGAAGGGTATTTAGATAAGGCTGAAGGTATTTAGATAAAATCTCAGGAATATTTTATCTACAGAGTGCTGGGGTCACATTTATGTTTCTTCTGCAAATCTTACTCAGTTTCCTTCTGATATTAATCACAGAGATTTCTGAGGCCAGCCCCTTTTTGTTCCTTTTGTTCATGCAATGGACATTTATTGAGCATTCCCAGAGTGCAGGTGCTGGCACACAGAAGAGTAACAAAGATGGCCAGGTTATCGCCAGCATAGATCTTTCTGTCCCATAGAGTCCACTATTTTCGACAGCTACATTTCTCAGCCTACATGTTTGGAGAAAAGTACAAGTATTTCCTTGTCTTTCAATCCTTAAGTTTTATGTTAAATTCCTAGATGGCAAACAGATTTTATCCAGTATTCCAAATCTGATGGATTGTTATGGCCACTCTAGGACTATCTGAAGTCATTCATGTCAACATGTTCAGGTTATCGCCAGCATAGATCTTTCTGTCCCATAGAGTCCACTATTTTCGACAGCTACATTTCTCAGCCTACATGTTTGGAGAAAAGTACAAGTATTTCCTTGTCTTTCAATCCTTAAGTTTTATGTTAAATTCCTGGATGGCAAACAGATTTTATCCAGTATTCCAAATCTGATGGATTGTTATGGCCACTCTAGGACTATGTTGAAGAAGAATATGAGATTGACTTTGAGTTCTTTCAGAAACGCTACCATGAGCAGTTATAGACATATTTCTCATGTCGATTGGATGTTTTCCAGTTCAAGTTAAGGAAGGATCTCCTCAATATTTCTCCTAGCTCTTGGTGATTCATTTTAATTTTCAGGTTCCTTTTTTCTTCAAGTCAGCTTTTCTAGTATTACTTTCATGATTCTTTACGTCTCTGCTTTTTCCTTTAGGAACACATATTTTAAGCATAACAGGTATCTAAACTCTGCATACCTTCTATTTCACCTTTTTAATTTTTATCTCTATCCCCTATTTATGAGTTTTGGGAAATTTTCAAAATTGTCTTCTATGTTCAATTACCTTTCTTCTCTCTTATTGCTTCCAACCATTATGATGACTTTTGTCAATTTGTTTTTTAATCAAATACTTTGTGTATTAATCACGGATGGCAGGAAACGCATGGTACTCTCAAATTTGGTATTTTTAGAAACATTTAAAAGGGGACTATTATGCAGACGTGGGCTGGACATATGGAAGGCATAAGGGAGAGTGGATTACTCTGGCTCTACTGATAGCAGAGTGTGCGGTTCTCACCCCCNGACTTTTGTCAATTTGTTTTTTAATCAAATACTTTGTGTATTAATCACGGATGGCAGGAAAGGCATGGTACTCTCAAATTTGGTAATTTTAGAAACATTTAAAAGGTGACTATTATGCAGACGTGGGCTGGACATATGGAAAGCATAAGGGAGAGTGGATTACTCTGGCTCTACTGATAGCAGAGTGTGCGGTTCTCACCCCCAGGCTTGGAGTGAAGCAGCAGTTACTAAAACCTGGAGACAGAGATAGTCACGTGGAGTGGGCCATCTGATATTACTAATAGTTAAGAGCAGCAGAAAGCCCACAGCAACCTCATAGGGACAGAACCACAGAATAACTAGTATAAAGGCCTTTTAGAATAAAAATATAATCTTTTTTATCTCTAAGAGAATTCAAAAAATATGAAAAATTCAAAGAAAACAATCCAACAGTGTTTGGAAATAACTATATATTAACATACGATAAATGATAACGTGATATGGCAGAATTGAGACCAAACATGTTAACCATATTAGTAAATCTAAATGGATTTAACTCACTTATTGAGAGAAGGTTGTCTGATTATAGTACAGAAATCAACACCAATTTTTTTGCTGTCGACCTGAGTCAGATCTAAAAATAAAGAGGTTCAAAATGGCTAAAATTAAAAGAATGGGAAAATACAACGGAAAAATGAAATAAAAAGAAAGCAAAGGCAATGCTTTTGATATCAAGCATTCCATAACCTACTAAATAATACGAATAAGGTAGGATTGCAAATTTAGCAAATACAAATACAGTAATCTTAGTTAAATTCAAATTTCAGATAAACAGTGAATATTTTAATCTATTAATATTACGTACAACATTTGCAAGAATATATAAAAATTATCCATATTTATATAAAATCTAAATTTAACTGGACTTTATGTATTTTATGTAATAATCCTATTCTATTTCCACTAAATCATGCTTATTTTGAGCAAGCACAACCTATGGGAATTAATCATAAAGCTGTTTTATTTTTTTCTCTCATTGTCCCTATACATCTGCTGTTTCCTAGCAGGTGTTAATCCTGAAACACTACTGTCAGTAGTGTTTCTGGACTGCAGCATGGGGAAAAAGACAACATAAGCAGAAAAGAAATTTCTGACTTGATAGATAGTGCTGTGCTTATTTAGAATACAGACTCTCTTGGAATATGTTCAAATCTGATTAATTCTTTTAAGATTTATTTCATGGTTGTTTTTTTTTTTTTGTGTGTGTGTGTCTATTTTCGTGACCGGCAAGGGGATCACAACCCTTAGTGTGGTGTCACCTGCACCGCGCTCAGCCAGTGAGCGCCGGCCATTCCTATATAGGATCCGAACCCGCGGTGGGAGCATCGCTGTGCTCCCAGCACCACACTCTCCTGAGTGCACCACGGGGCCGGCCCTATTTCATGTTTTTTAGAGACCCTCTTGTCATCTCTGGGGATGGCACCTTCACAGCTTCTTTGATATGGGTGAATGTACCTTACTTCTGGCTGAAAGTAACACCTTCCTGGGCTTGAGGAATACAATACTGCCTTCAGCTCATCTCTACTGATTTTGCTTTGTCCCTCTAGGTGGTCTTTTTGGATAGATCCCAAAACAACCGTGTGTCCGTGGTTGACCTGTTCACAGGAAGCACTCACACGTTCTTTGCCGCTTATAATTCTAGAAGGCTAACACCTGCTACCGCCTCTTTGCTCAGCCATCAAATTAGCTAGTCAGCTCATTCCTACCCCTTGGAATTTTCTAGGGGGAAACAGACGTCATTCTTCTCTGCATCTTATGTTGCAAGGGACACATGTTATGCTCACTGAGTAGATGCCATAATGTCTCTAATTCTAATTCTTCTCTTGTAATTTGCCTATTGAAACTATATTTGAAAAATACGTACTATCTTTTAAAACACAACCAAAACATTAAAATATGAGGGTACTCCAAAAAATTCATAGAAAGATTTGTATTACCTTTCAATTCTATTTTTCCATAATTTTTGAAGCACCCTTCTTTGTGTATATATGTGTATATGTATGTATACGTATTTTAATAAATCAGGAGAAAAAAACGATGCAACCTCAAATTACAAGCGTTGAAGGCATATAAACAATGAAAGGCTTCCAAAAGATCACAGCACTCATGGCAAAGCCCTCACTTTCCCCATGATTTTTTTGTTGTTTGGGTAAAAATGCTGTAAAGTATCATTATGTGCTATTTTATAAATATTTTTATTATGAGAACAATATATGTTTAGTATAGCAATATGGAATATATGGAAAAGCAAAACAGGAAAACAAAAATACATATATCTACCATTATCAGAAATAATCATAATTATCATTTTAGCCTATATATTTCTATTATTTTTCTAGGTACAATTGTTCATACATTTTTATACAAAGATACACATATTATATATGTATTGCAGCCTATACTTTTTAATTTAATTACATAGCAAAAACATTTCTCATTTTATTAAATATTATTTGGTCATATTAATATATCTATATATAGCATCCTAAAATGCATTTGCTCACTCCCCTGTTTTAGACATATTACAAATAATCCTGTGATGAATATCTTTGTATGTAAATTTATCATGCAGTTGATCTTAGTGTTGTGCCTGGTCCAATGCTTAGAAGTTTTAAAACTTCTGATACATATTGCCAAATGGTTGTCCATAAGGATTATGCATAATTGCACTACCCATCAGCAAGTTCTGAGTATACTTTTTGCTACACCACCACCACTACTTGGTATGCCCATAAAATAATAATTATAAATATTGTCAATTTGATTTTTTTAATAACTAACTGTACCCCAACATTTTAAAAACTGTGTTCAATGGTATTGGTATAAACAGTCTACAAACAGAACTCATGTTTGTTTATAAAAGTTTGGGAAATGCCCTGCAAAATAAAAGGTTTCTTTACTACAAAGGGTGTGAGAACCTTTAATAGGCTTAACATACTACAACGCATTATGACTCATCAAAGTAGGGCTAATTGCAGTCTCATTCCTTAGAAGCCACTAATACAATCAATTAGGTGAAAACCCCAAGAAACACAAGGAAAATGCTTCTGTGTTTACTATTAAATATCAGATTTTGGATTCTCAATGTGCTTCCTTCTGATGGAAATGCTTCCTATATAGCACTTGGTGTTTTTTTTGTTGTTTTGGTTTTTTTTTAATAAGAAGAGGATCCCAAATTCAAGTTGAGAAACTATATCTTTTAGACTAATAGTTGCCTGTCATGGTATTTATCACTGTTCAAACATTAGCATTGTTCTTTTCTAAACAATTGTTGGCTTTCTTAGAGAGAACTGAATATAAGTCTGACTGGGGAAGGGAGAAAAGAAAAACTAAACTTTTTAAATTTTATGTTAAATATTTAAAGATAATATAATTTTTTATATATTTGTTTTTGATTGGTTGTATAATCATCCATGTTTTGCTTCAGTGAAAGACAAATTCAGCTCTAAAATATTTCTTGATGATATTCCTAAGAACTTTTTTTTTTTTTTTTTTCCTTTTTGTCTTTTTTCGTGTCCGGCAACGGATCGCAACCCTCAATGTCGCGCCCATACCGGACCGGGACCGGCAACGGGGTTGCAACCCTCGGTGTCGTGCCCACACCTCGCCCAGCCAGTGAGCGGGAACCGGTCTGTATGTGGGATCCGAAACCTCGGCGGGAGGGGTGCCGCGCTCCCAAGTGGCGCACTGTAGCAGTGCACCACCGGGCCGGCCCCCTAAGAACTTTAAACTTTACTGTTAGGTAATTGTAAATCAAGCTGTATGAAAACATAAGGTTTACTTTTTGAAAATACTTTTACCAACTTTTTATCCTGTGGTTTTTCCTTTTCTTCACTGTTGTAACTAAAGGGCCTGGGTATTATTCAAAGGATAATGTGCTATTATATAAAATATTCCTAGAGAAAATTGACCATTCAGACACTCTCATGGTTTTCAATCTTGTTATAAAATAAAGATACACACTTAATGATATGCTTGAAATTCCATTTAAACTTGCACATTATAGAAAGTGTGCAAAATGAAACATTGTGATTTTAAAAGTCCTAAATTTCAAGAGTTCTGCCTTTTGATATATTGTGGAATTGGAAGGTGTTTGACCAAATTACACATGAAACTTAAGAACAACTTTTTGAAGTAATTAGTTACAATTCTTCACACTCCATCAAGAAACAGGGCAAGTGAGACAGAAACCACATAGGTAGGATACAAAAAGACCTGACTGTTCATTTAAAAAAAAAAAAAAAAAAGCAGAAAACACAGCTACTGACAAATCAAGGACATCTAACAGCAATGTGAATGAATATTTTTGAAGGCAAGAAAAAAAGTTGGGAAAATTTGCTTTGTGTAATTAATTTTACAGAAATTAGCTATACCCTTTGTTCAGGAAGGCCGTACAACTTTTTGCATTTCTCCAAACCTTAATGAAAATTAGGTGCATATTTAAGAAATAATTTACAGCTCAATTTCATGGATCAGTTTCCGTTCAGTCCATTTATTTCTTTGTTTTCCATATGTTCTGTGTCTTTTTTGTTCTTTTGCTCTGTTACTGTCTTTTTTTTGTATTGAATATATATTTTCTAGTGTATATTTTTGTTTGTTTGTTTTTTACTTCACAATATTTTTTGAGTTATGTTCTTAGTGGTTGATCTGGGAGCTACAATTAACATATTAACATATGAGTTCAGATAAGTATCAATATAATTTCAGTATAGAAAATCTTTGCTCCTATGCAACTCCGTTCCCTCCCTCATCTTTTGTGCTATAATTGTCATACAAATTACATTTTTATATGTTATAAGTCCTCCCCCACAGTTTTATTTTACATTTATTTCTATTTGTCTTATTTATTTATTTATTTATTTATTTATTTATTTATTTGCATCAACAGATAAAACTGCATGTATTTATTCCTGTACAACATGGTGTTTTCAACTACATATACGTTGTGGAATGACTAAATCTAGATAATTAACATATGTATTATTTCACATAGTTATTATTTCTGTGGTAAGAAACTTCATATCCACTCTTTCAGTATTTTTCAAGAACACGTCTTTAACTATCGTCACTTTGCTGTACAATAGATCTCTTGAACTTATTCCTCCTAACTGAAACCTTGTATCCTTTTACTAACATCTCCCCAAACCCCACCCACACCTCACCAACCACCCAAGCCCCTGATAATCAGCATTCTGTTCTCTACTTCTATGAGATCAACTTTTATAGATTCCACATATGAGTGAGATCGTGCAATATTGGTCTCTCTGTGCCTGGCTTATTTCACCTAACATAATATCCTCCAGGTTCATCATGGAGCAATGACAGGATTTTCTTCTTTATGGATGAATTTTATTCTGTACTGTACATATACATTTTCTTTATCCATTCATCCACCAATGGACCCTCAGGTTGATTCCATATCTTGACTATTGTGAATAGAGCTGCAATAAACATGGAAGTGAAAATATGTCTTCAACCTACTGATTTTATTTCCTTTGTATATATACTCAGCAATGGGATTGCTAAATTTTAATTATTGCTTAATAATTAAAATTGTCTTTTAAACTGGATAGAAAAAGAGTATTTTAAATTTTTTAAAATGCATTTATGCTGTGTTTTATACTTATTTGTGTAGTTACCTATTCTTTATTTCATTTCAGCCCGAAGAACTCCCTCTAATACTTTTTATTAAGGAGATTCTACTGGAAGTATATTATTTTTTGTTCACTTTTGAAGGCTAGTTTTGCTTGATACAGAATTTTTGGTTGACAGTCTTCTTTTTTCAATAATTTAAATATGTCAACCTACTGCTTTCTGACCTCCATGGTTTATGATAAGAGGTCAGCTATCAGCTGTTGAGGCTCCCTTGTGTGTGATGAGTCTCTTTCCTCTTGCTCTTTTTGAAATTCCCTCTTTGGCTTTTGTTACTTTTAACAATGATGTGTCTGAGTGCAGATCTCTATGAATTTATCCTAATAGAATGTTCTGAGCTTCTCAAATGTGAGGTTAATGTTTTAATGGTTTTTGGCCACTCTTTAAATATTAATTCTGTTTCTTTCTCCTTCTTTTTTTCTTTCTGAAACTCCCATTCCATGATAGTTGGTTTTTTGATGGAGTCCCACAGGTTTCTGAGGCTGTATTCATTTTTCTTCATTATATTTTCTTTCTGCTCCTCAGACTGAATGATCTCAATTGCCTTACCTTCCAGTTCACTGATTCTTTCTAATTCTAGTTCCAGTTTGCTGTTAAGTTGCTCTAGTAAAATTTTCAACTCCAAGATTTTTCTTTCCATTTTATAATTTCTATCTTCTTGTTGATAGTATCTATTTAGTGAGACACCATTAGCGTAGTTTCTTTGCACATTTCTTTTAACTCTTTGAGCATATTTAAAATAGTTGATTTCAAGTCCTTGTCTAGTAAGCCCAATGTCTGGGCTTCATCAGGGACAATTTCTTTAATTTCTTTTTTTTTTCCTGTAGATGTAGCATACTTCCTTGTTTCTTTACATGCCTTATAACTTTTTGGTGAAAACTGGACATTTTGCATATGAC
This sequence comes from Galeopterus variegatus, assembly GCF_000696425.1. Classification (NCBI taxonomy): domain Eukaryota; kingdom Metazoa; phylum Chordata; class Mammalia; order Dermoptera; family Cynocephalidae; genus Galeopterus; species Galeopterus variegatus. The sequence goes on from NW_007730728.1 coordinate 85,649, forward strand.
ATTGTGTGGCAACTCTAGATATGAGATTTTCTCTTCTTCCCAGGGTTTGTTTTACCTGTTGTTGTAATGGTTTGTTTTTGTTGTTGTTATTGTTTGTTTGTTTAGTGATTTTCCTGAACTGATTTGGTAAAGTCTTTATTTTCTGTCTTAAGTATCTACTGCAATCCTTGCTTGGTTAGCTTAATGGTCAGCTAGTGATGGGACAGAGATTCGTTAAATGGTTTGAACCAATAAGCTTCCCAGGCTTTGCTGAGGGACTCTAACACATTCAGTGTCTGACAATTCTGTCTTAGTCTTCAATTTCTGCTTGTACATAGCTTCAAGGTCAGTCAAAGGTAAGATATTAGGGCTTTCTCATGCCTTTCCTGGGCATGCAAATACCCTTTCACATGGGCATGGCATTGTTGGAGCTTTCCAAAATCCCCACTGGATCTTATTCCCTGGTTTCTCCTTTGAAGTTTTTTAGTCAACATTTTGTTAGCCACAACTGATATTGCTGCCTCAGGTATCTGTGATAATAAACAATTCCTGTAAGTGTGTTCCACAAATGCCCTAAGAATGCAGATGTTTGCAGAGAGTCAGTTAAAGAAAGACAAGCCTAAGAATGGAGCTTTTCAGGGAACTTCCTGCCAGGTCAATAAGTGATAAATATTTGAGGATGGAACTTTTCTCCTGTCCTGTATTGCCATCTCCATGGCCTGATGGCGTTCTGATGTTCACAGTAACCATCATTGTGAGGCTATTGATTTTCAAGCTACTGCACAGCTAGGGAGAGGATGCTAGGAATAGAACTAGGCAAGAATAGGATAAATAATAATAATAATAATAATATAAACAATAAATAAATAATTATAGACTAAGGCTTGTTGTTCTTACCAAGATTCAGCAAGTTTTCTTGAATAAGCACTCTTCGTTGTTACAAGCCTTTGGCTAATTTTCAGATTTCTGAAAAAAGTTGCTTTTGACAATTTTTTGCCTGTGTTTCTCTTGCTTTTATGGATTTTTGGAGGCCCTTACCCTATCATTTCAGAAGTGTCAAGTTCTTGCACATTTTAACAGTTTATATGTGAAATTTATTTATGAAAATTAGTTTAAAAGAATATATATTTGACTCACATTTTCTTTCCCTGAGTATCAAAAAATATCCATTATCTTTTGACATAAAGATCTGATAACTATCTTATTTTCTTTGTCCTTTAAGTGACTTAATTAGTCATTTTGTCCAAATTGTTTCTTTTTTATTTCAGAGCTTTATATCAAATGAAGCACTCTGGATCAATTTTCCTTTACACATGGAGTCCTTTTAAAGTGTAATTTCAAGTTTTTTATCTTTGTTTAAATTTTACTAACTTTTTTCGATTATGTTATAGCATTTATACTATTTTATTAATTTGGCTTTCTTTGGGGACACATTAAATATATGCTCAATTCACTTTTACTATCTTCTTTATCTGCCATTTCATCTCAATCTTTCTATCCCTTTTTTTCACTTTCTTTTTGTCCTAAAGCATATTCTCCTGTTTCTTTCATTTTACTGTTAATTTCTACAATAAATACTTCTTTTATTCTTGTCTTTCTTGAGTTCTATTATCTTATCTATGAATTTTACCAAAGATGATTTATATTATTATTTCAAATTTTGGGTCACTTAATACATTTTAGCCTCTTTTGAAATATTAGATTAGAGATGTAACTGTTTTATATGCATGCATTTGTTGTGT
>NW_007730728.1:87988-90032 GCF_000696425.1 Galeopterus variegatus
ATCTTTCTGAAATTTTAGGAGGTAAAAATAGATTTCCTAACTTTTCTACTCTAGTGCTTCCTCTTCTGTGGTTGCTGTGATCAGTTCAGAAATATAACCTTGAAGAAAATGTAGGGGAAATGCTACACAAAATGGGAGTTGACAACACTTTTCTGAGTGAGATTACAGAGATACAGGCAACTAAAGCAAAAATACATAAATGGTACTACATCAAACTGCAAAGCTTCTGCGCAGCAAGGGACACCATCAATAAAATAAAGAGACAACCTACAGAATGGAAGGAAGTGTTTGCGAACTATATATCAGACAAGGGGCTAATATCCAGAATATAGAGAGATCTTAAATGACTCAACAGCAAATAAACAAATAACCCACTTAAAAAATGGGCAAAGAACTTGAACAGATATTTCTCAAAAGAAGACATACAAACAGCCAACAAGCACATGAAAAAAATGCTCAACATCACTAATCCTCAGGGAAACACAAACTAAAACCACAATGAGATTTTATCCCACTCCAGTTAGAATGGCTGTTGTAAACATGACAAAAAAATAATAAATGCTGGCAAGAATGCAGAGAAAAAGGAACTCCCCTACATTGCTGATGGGCATGTACATTGGTACAGCTACTGTTGGAAACAGGATGGAGGTTCCTCAAAGAACTAAAAACAGATTGACCTTATGACCCAGCTATCCCATTACTGGATATATACCCAAAGGAAAGGAAATCAGTATATCAAAAAGACACCTGGATTTCCACGTTCCTCTCAAAATTATTCTCAATAGCCAAGAGATGGAATCAACCTAAGTATCCTAAATGAATGGATTAAAAAAATGTGGAACACACAATGGAACTGTATATATATATATACACACACACACACACACACCACACACACAATGGAACACTACTCAACTATTTAAAAAAATGATTTCCTATAATTTGCAGCAACATGGATGAAACTGGGAGCCATCATGTTAAGTGAAGTCAGGCACAAAAAGACAAATACTGAATTATATCAACAGTATGTGGAATCTAAAAAAAAAAAAAAAGAAAAGTGGATCTCTTTTTTTTTTTTTCCTTTTTGTCTCTTTTCGTGTCCGGCAACGGATCGCAACCCTCAGTGTCGCGCCGTACTGGACCGAGGCCGGCAACAGGATCGCAACCCTCGGTGTTGTGCCCGCACCTCGCTCAGCCAGTGAGCGGCCGGTCTGTATGTGGGATCCAAACCCTCGGCGGGAGTGCCGCCGCGCTCCCAAGCGGTGCACTATAGCAGTGCGCCACCGGACCAGCCCGAAAAGTGGATCTTATAGATGTAGAGAATAGAATAACGGTTACAAGAGGCAGGGGTGGAATGAGGTAGGAGGAGAAGTGGTTGACTAATGAGTATAAAGTTGTGCTATCTATTCCAAGTGAATCATGTGCAGTATATGNCTATGAATTTTACCAAAGATGATTTATATTATTATTTCAAATTTTGGGTCACTTAATACATTTTAGCCTCTTTTGAAATATTAGATTAGAGATGTAACTGTTTTATATGCATGCATTTGTTGTGTGATCTCATTGTGGAGACATTATTCTGCTCCTTATCCATTCTCTTCTTACTGAACCTTTTGTGAGATTCAGTCATAATCCTTTTAAAGTGCTTATTTATATGTGAGACTATCTTTCTGAAATTTTAGGAGGTAAAAATAGATTTCCTAACTTTTCTACTCTAGTGCTTCCTCTTCTGTGGTTGCTGTGATCAGTTCAGAAATATAACCTTGAAGAAAATGTAGGGGAAATGCTACACAAAATGGGAGTTGACAACACTTTTCTGAGTGAGATTACAGAGATACAGGCAACTAAAGCAAAAATACATAAATGGTACTACATCAAACTGCAAAGCTTCTGCGCAGCAAGGGACACCATCAATAAAATAAAGAGACAACCTACAGAATGGAAGGAAGTGTTTGCGAACTATATATCAGACAAGGGGCTAATATCCAGAATATAGAGAGATCTTAAATGACTCAACAGCAAATAAACAAATAACCCACTT
>NW_007730728.1:90554-92650 GCF_000696425.1 Galeopterus variegatus
AAAGAAAAAATTCTATTATCATTGCCATTCTAAAGATACATTCTGCATATTGATTTTTTTTTTTTTAATGAAATCTGTCCCTCTCAATAGTCTTTTGAAATTGTGCCTGTGCAGTCTAGCTTTCAGATTTATGGGGAATTTCAGGTTTATGGAGAACCTGATGCCAATTTTTTCTCAGTTTTAAATCCTTTTGTTTGTTTATTTGTTTTTGCCTGTAAGATTTAGAGCTTTTATTTTTGCTTTAAAGTAAAAATCCCACCAACATATGTCTAAATATACTTAATCTCTTTTAATTCATACTAACTACTATTCATTGAATTGTTTTTCTTTCCACACCTCGCAGGCAAAATTAAATTACATATGTATAAGAAGAACATATTAAAATAGAAAAGAGCAGGACAATATCTGACAGAAATTATTTTAGGTCTCAGTACTGCACAGACATAAAACACCTGCTATAAGAATGAAAAAATGTAAATCATTAAGATATCTTAGCATATCTCTTTTGCCATTGTGCATAAAGCAAAACTTTGTTCCTCACTGAATATTTTTGTATTGATTTTGTTTTTGTCATTTCTCTTCTCTAATTATGAAATTCATTCTATACATATGTAAATATACTGCATCTGTTGGCTCTGTCTTCTAGTTGCGTATCTTACCTCATATCCACTTTCACTTGAACCTGAAAAAAAAAGTCTTAATCTGCTTTTTTAAAGCACTGTCTTATTTATTTATTTATTTATTTNCTCAATAGCCAAGAGATGGAATCAACCTAAGTATCCTAAATGAATGGATTAAAAAAATGTGGAACACACAATGGAACACTACTCAACTATTTAAAAAAATGATTTCCTATAATTTGCAGCAACATGGATGAAACTGGCAGCCATCATGTTAAGTGAAGTCAGGCACAAAAAGACAAATACTGAATTATATCAACAGTATGTGGAATCTAAAAAAAACAAAAAGAAAAGTGGATCTTTTTTTTTTTTTTCCTTTTTGTCTCTTTTCGTGTCCGGCAACGGATCGCAACCCTCAGTGTCGCGCCGTACTGGACCGAGGCCGGCAACAGGATCGCAACCCTCGGTGTTGTGCCCGCACCTCGCTCAGCCAGTGAGCGGCCGGTCTGTATGTGGGATCCGAACCCTCGGCGGGAGCGCCGCCGCGCTCCCAAGCGGCGCACTATAGCAGTGCGCCACCGGGCCAGCCCAAAAAGTGGATCTTATAGATGTAGAGAATAGAATAACGGTTACAAGAGGCAGGGGTGGAACGAGGTAGGAGGAGAAGTGGTTGACTAATGAGTATAAAGTTGTGCTATCTATTCCAAGTGAATCATGTGCAGTATATGCATGTCTTGAAACAACATACCGTACTCCAAAAATATGTACAAATACCTGTTAAAATACTTTGAGTAAAAAGAAATATTATCATGAACTTCCTGTGATTTCCTAGTACTGAACCCCTTCTCTTATCTGCATATTCCTTTTCTGCATTTTTATATCTTCTCTTTTCTAATATTTTCCCCATCTTTCCTAATTTATACTCCTCCTAACAATTTCTCTCTAGTGAGTAAGAGATTCTTCATGTTGGTTTTGAGACCTCAAAGGGCTAAGACTACTCCAGCTCCTTCAGATTTTACTCTAAACCAGTTGCGTTAACCCATGCATCAAAGCTAGGTGAAAACGCTACCCAGGTTTAGATGATCTTCTCAAATTGGCTCAGTGTCCTTCCCGTGAAGTTTTGTTGGCTCTTTAGGGGTCCTAGGGGTGTCTTCTTGGGTCCCACAGATGCCCATTGATTCCCTGAGACCACATGGGTCTGTAGCTGTGACTGTTCCCTTCTACCCACTCAAACTTTGGGGTTCAGTGGGAAAATTGCCACTGTTTATGTTTATTTTTTTTTTCTTAATACGTGGTATGTAAGATTTAGGTTTTATTCCTGTGTGATCTGTCTTTTTAATAAAGAAGATTTATAAATATTAAGAAAACATTTGGGCTGGCCCCGTGGTGCACTGGAGAATGAACCGCTTGGGAGAGTGGCGGCGCTCCCGCCAAGGGTTCGGATCCCACGTGGAGACCGGTTCCCGCTCACTGGCT
>NW_007730728.1:93696-101862 GCF_000696425.1 Galeopterus variegatus
CTCTGTCTTCTAGTTGCGTATCTTACCTCATATCCACTTTCACTTGAACCTGAAAAAAAAAGTCTTAATCTGCTTTTTTAAAGCACTGTCTTATTTATTTATTTATTTATTTATTCATTCATTCATTCATTTTTTTCAGTAATCAGTGTGTTTCTTCTTCTCCCCATTGTATTTTTTTATTCAGCAATAATCTTCCTTACTTATCATTGTTCATTGACTGGTCTTTTTGAATATTATTACACATGTGACTTGGATTACTTTTATACGTTTAGTTTTCCCCTTTCTTACTATATGTCTCCTTCAAATGGAACCATTTGCCCTGAATACTGCTTCTCTGCTTTTTAATTACTGAACTTTACAAATCCCTGTTGTTCCTGATCTGAGTGTTTATTTTCAAAAGGTAGTGTATTTGGAACTAAAATGTGTTAAGTCAAATATTTTATAATTACCTGTTCAAATTGTTAAATTCTGTACAAAGAGGTCATTTTTAAAATTGATCCATTTTTAAAAGTTTACTTGTTTTAAAGAATTACAAAGTAAGCTGCAAGGTTGTAGAGTAAAATATCTCACTGTCAAGGCAAGGGATTTCACTTCTCAATATTTACCATTGTTCTGTTTGTGTGGTTATGATAAACTGGGACATAACCCCATCTTCCCTAATTGCCAAAACTACTCTAATTTAGAGCTTTCTGTAGTTCCCCTTTACTGAAAATGCTCTCTGAGCCAGGCATAGCCTGGGCATGACCACAGCATCGGATGCACTTCCTTGTCACTTTATAGAGGATGGTACTTGCTCCAACAATTGCCTCATGACCTTCCAACCAGTAGTCCTTGATGAAATTGAAAGTGTATAGTAGCCTGAGCTGGAGGGGAGCATGCCAGGTGTGTAACTGAGTAGACTACTAATCATCTGTGTAGAAGAAGCAATTAATACAGGAAGAGTCGGTGCTCGGTAGAATAGCTTTATTACTAACTTTTGTGTGGCAGTCAAATTTAACAACAGCCTGATTTCCCTCTCCAGCTGGCTAACTATCCTTCAAGGCAATGCCTCCCTTGTTACTTATATTGACCCACACAACTTATTATATTGGCCCACACAACTCTTGAATGAAAATGAACACTGCAGCCTAATTGTGTGTGGAGTTATCCAGTGAATTTCCTAAAATAATCTGTAAGTTTAGGACTTATTAGGTATTGATATAACTTAATTTTAAGAACCTGAAATGCTAAAGTCTAGCTATATGTTAGATTCCAGAAGTGTTTTGTTTTTGTTTTTTCAAAACTGATGTCTAGGTTTAATGCCCCAGACTAATTAAAACAGAATATCCAGGAGATTGCTATTGTAAAAATTTCCTCCAGTTCATTCTAACGTGCAGCCAAGGTTCAGAATCACTGTCATGAGCTTCCCTTCGTGCCCCAGACTAATTAAAACAGAATATCCAGGAGATTGCTATTGTAAAAATTTCCTCCAGTTGATTCTAACGTGCAGCCAAGGTTCAGAATCACTGTCATGAGCCTCCCTTCATACCATTACGTTTTCATTGACAATCTGTATGATCAAGCATTATAATCTCAGTTATTCTAAGAAAGAGAAGAAGAGTGTCTGATTCATGTTAAAGGTGCTCAACAACTTAATATATCTGAAGAGGTCTCTGTGTGTGAAGAGTTGAGGCTACCTGGTATGTAAGGCTAGGCACATTTCTCTTAAGAAAGATCTACTTGCCTGAGATAAGAATGATTAGTTTAGCCAATGGCTATAATGTGTTATTAATCTTAAAGTCATCCTTACCTTCCAAGAAGGAAGCTGCTTGCAGATTATTAAAATACTGATATTGGAGGTAGGGTCGATGTGCCTGCTTGTCAACCTCAACCCACCCAGTCCTCTTACCAGGTTCGTGACTCTGCCACAGGAAAGAATTCAAGGGCAGAGTCAGAAAGTGACAAGTTAATATAACAGATAAGAAATACAGGTTCCACAGAGAGAGAGTGGCACAGCTCCAGGGACTGAGCAGGGCCCACACCAAGTTTAACACAAAAGCAAGTTCATTACAGACATCAAGTCTAATGCAAAAGCAAGAAAAACATAAATTTCAGTACAAAGTGCAGGCTGGCTCCAGAGAAGGAGCAGCCGCTTGCTCAAAGTAAGTTTGATACAAAGTAAAGTATACACACCTCAGCCAGGGAAGTACTGCTACTGCCAGGAAAGTGGGCAACAACACGCCTTCTACTGGATTCAGATTCTATAGTTTCTCTATCTAATGAATATTCAGTGAAGGGGGTGGTCCCCAGTTATGTCTTGCACATGCTCAGTCAGTCTCTTCCTGGAGCATGTTCATTGGTCAGACCCCTCACATGCTCCAGGCATATTCAAGAATGTTCTGTGCTCTCTATTGAGCATGCAGCTACTGGATTTGCCTAAACCAGCCCGGTGTGATCTCATCTTTCCTGTGCTGCTGCTGAAAATAAGCTTCCAAAATTAAACCAAGAAGATATAGAAAACTTGAATAGGCCAATAACAATAAAGGAGATTGAAGATGTTATCAGAAAGCTCCCAACAAAGAAAAGCCCGGGACCAGATGGATTCTCAGCAGAATTTTACCAAACATTCAAAGAGGAAATGACACCGATTCTTTACAAACTATTCCAAAAGATTGAAGCAGAAGCAAAGCTTCCAAACACATTCTATGAAGCAAACATCATCCTGATACCAAAACCAGGTAAAGATATAACCAAGAAAGAAAACTACAGGCTGATATCCTTGATGAATATAGATGCAAAAATTCTCAATAAAATATTAGCAAACAGAATACAACAGCACATATGTAAGATCATTCACCATGATCAAGTGGGATTCATCCCAGGGAAGCAAGGTTGGTTCAACATATGCAAATCAATAAATGTGATCCACCATATTAATAAAATCAAACACAAGGACCATATGATCATCTCTATTGACGCTGAAAAAGCGTTTGATAAAATCCAACACTCATTCATGATAAAGACCCTTTATAAATTAGGTATAGATGGAAAGTATCTCAACATAATCAAAGCCATATATAATAAACCCACTGCCAATATCATCCTGAATGGGGAAAAACTGAAAGCTTTTCCTTTAAGAACAGGAACCAGACAAGGATGCCCACTCTCACCACTCCTATTCAACATAGTTTTGGAAGTTTTAGCCAGAGCAATCAGAGAAGAGAAGGAAATAAAGGGCATCCAGATTGGAAAGGATGAAGTCAAACTGTCCCTGTTTGCAGATGATATGATCCTATATATCGAACAGCCCAAATCATCTACAAAAAAACTCTTAGAGGTGATAAATGAGTTCAGCACAGTAGCAGGATACAAAATCAACACAAAAAAATCAGTAGCATTTCTATTCACCAATAGTGAAGAAGCAGAAAGAGAAATCAAGAAAGCTTGCCCATTTACAATAGCCACCAAAAAAATAAAATACTTAGGAATTGAACTAACTAAGGATGTGAAAAATCTCTATAATGAGAACTATAAACCACTCCTGAGAGAAATTAGAGAGGATACAAGAAGATGGAAAGACATCCCATGCTCCTGGATTGGAAGAATGAATATAGTGAAAATGACTATACTACCCAAAGTAATATACAAATTTAATGCAATCCCCATCAAAATTCCTATGACATTTCTCACAGAAATGGAAAGAACTATACAGTTATTTATCTGGAATAACAAAAGACCATGAATAGCCAAAGCAATGCTGAGCAAAAAAAATAAAGCTGGAGGTATTACTCTACCTGACTTTAAACTATACTACAAAGCTATAATAACCAAAACAGCATGGTATTGGTATAATAACAGAGACTCTGATCAATGGAATAGAATAGAGCACCCTGAAATCAACCCACGCACTTACTGCCATTTGATCTTTGACAAAGGCATCAAGTCTATTCACTGGGGTCGGGACTCCCTCTTCAGCAAAGGGTGCTGGGATAACTGGATATCCATTTGCCGGAGATTGAAACTAGACCCATACCTCTCACCATGTACTAAAATCAACTCAAAATGGATCAAGGATTTAAATATACACCCCGAAACAATAAAACTTATTAAAGAAAACATAGGAGAAACCCTTCAGCAAATAGGGCTGGGCTACTTGTTATTTTGTATTTTCTTTTAATGTCATGTTACAAAATATGTTCATAGAGCGAAATATAGAAAATGAAGATAAACTTGGCAATCAAATGTAACAGGGAGAATGTGTTTTATTTCAATTATGGATAATCACCTAATTGAGACATGTATATCTTGGTTTCAATTTTCACAAAGTCATCAAATTCTCCATTTTGGTAGTTGATAGGTGATATTTATTATCCTATCCCATGTATTTCCTAAGAGGTAAAAAACACTGCTTTTCCCATCTTCAGGAGGAAAGGAGACTGAGGGAGAATATTATGATTTCTTCTCTCCTTCTGCTCATCTGATCTTCCCATGGAAGTATTCTGAACAACTTAACACAAAGTGATTGACAAACTGCGAGGGTGAAACAAAGATGCTTTCTGAGTTTTTTCATAATCTTTTTTTTTTTTCCTCCTTTCCCTCACATGCCATGTCTCTACAATAGCCTTAGGCTGAAAAGAATATTTGAGTTTGCATTGCACTATGCCCTGAGTTTCAGAATCATAATTTTGCTTGATTATCATCTTATCCATAATTATAAAGCATAAGCAACAAACCAGCTTACAACATTGACTTCAGGCATAATTGCTGTGGTAACTACATCAGTAATCAGTGGTTGACAACAATAAATGTTTCTTTCCCATTTTTCATAAGCTGTGATCCTATTTGCTTTGTCTTGGATCAGATCTATGTGTATTTTCATTCTAAGGCCAGGTTGAGTAACCCCAATCTGTGACATACTATAAATATCACCTATCACATGCCAGCAATCAAGAATGGAAAAGAGCCTAACCTAACCACACAAGTGCCTTTAAGCTTCCACTTGGTCATCAAAAGAACTGTGTGACCTCAAATCCCATTGACCACAGTGTATCCTACAGCCAACCCCAAAGCCAGGGAAGCCGGGATGTATACTTCACCTATACTATGCATGTGCAAGTCATGTGGTTGTGGGCAGTGTGGCATAATTCTAGTACAGGGAGTGGCTGAATTCTTGGGGAAAATAATCCAATTTAGTCCTGGCCATGTGTCATTTCCTTCAGAAAATATCTAAAATTGAATCAGGCAACTGAGCAAGGGCCCTCTGAATAAGAATAAGCAGGGAATAATAACTGTCTACAAATAAAAATTGTGTATATTTATCCTGTGCAACATGTTGTTTTGAAATATGTATACATTCTGGAATGGCTAAATTGAGCTAATTAACATATGCATTACTTCATATACTTATCTTTTTTTGTGATGAGAACACAAAATCTACTCCTAAATTTTTCAGAATACAATACATTGTTATAGTTACCAGGCTGTACAACAGACTTCTTGAAGTTATTCCTTCTATATAACTGTAATTTTGTATCCTTTGACCGATGTCACCCAATCCCCTCACCCCAAGTCCCCTGGTAACCCCTATTCTACTCTCTACTTCTATGAGTTCAACTTTTTTAGTTCCCATATATTTGTCTTTCTGTGCCTGGTTTATTTCACTTAATGTGATGTCCTCCCACTTCATCCATGTGGCCACATGTGACAGGATTACCTTCTTGTTAAAGGCTGAGTAGTACTCCATCATAGATACATAAGACATTTTCTTTATCTGTTCATCTATTGATGGACACTTAGGTTGATTCCATATCTTGGCTATTGTGAATAATACTGTGGTGAATATGGAATGCAAATATCTCTTCGACATACTGATTTTATTTCCTTTGGATGTATACCCATAAGTGAAACTAGTCGATCATATAATAGTTCTAATTTTAATTTAATTTGAGAAACCTCATGTTGTTTTCCATAATGGTCATACTAATTTACATTCCTACAAAGAGTGTGTGAAGGTTCCCTTTTCTTAACATCCTCTCCAACACTAGTTTTCTTTTTGACTTTTTGATAATAGCCATTCAAACGATATCTCATTGTGGTTTTAATTCACATTTATTTGATTAGTGATTTTGAGCACTTTTTCATATATCTTTCAGCCATTTGTATATCTAGAAATAGAATTTTGAACTTAATTTTAACAGAAATAAATGTGTAAAAAAGGATGGGTCTTTATTTTGGATTTTAATTTTTTTTTAAAATTAGGAATTCAATATTAGGGGAGACCCACAGTACTTAAAACTAAATAATCTGTTGAAACGCGTGTTAGTGCCTTTAGCTTCCTGGTCCCAGGAAGATAAATCAAATATCTACATTTGCTGTTGGGGAAGTGCTTGACTGAAGATGGGAATAAGGCTGCATTAGTCCAGTATGACATCCTACCAGTAAGATCAATCCCTGTTTAATCTTGACTTAGATGGATTAGGAAAACCAAAATTACATAACATTGGGGGACAAGAAAAAAGACCACTTATTTGCATCCTCCTCGCATTTTTACTCTGAAATGGGGATTTCTGTTCCACTCCACTGGGGGTGACATCAGAAAATTGGGAAACTTGGCCTCATGCACTGCCATTGCCTGGTATTGGCACTTAGTCCATGCTTTGCTTCCTGACTCAGTGAGAGCCAGGCTCTATGAATTTTCTTCTCTTTCATGTAGTAAATAGACAAGAAGGCTTTTCCCCAGGAAGCAAGGAAGGCCTGAAGTTTAGCTTATGCTCTGCTCCTTGCTCTGTAAAACATTCCCTCCTAAGTGGAACACATTTTCTGTCTCTCACTTTTTCCTAGGATACTTTCTCTAACATTCTCCTGTGTTGACAAGCTATGAAGTGGGCTATGAAAGTGCTCAGAATTTGGTCTGCAGACCCAGAAGTTTGGATGCTCTGCCTCTAAGATCTACAGTAGAGCTTTCCAGTAGAAATATAATGTGAGCTACATATGTAGTTTTAAATATCCCAGTAGCCACGTTAGAAAAGGTCAGGTGAAATTAAATGGAATAATATATTTTATTTAACTCAGTATGTTTAAACTATTATCATTCCAATATGTAATCAATATAAAAATTATCAATGAGATATTCTATTTTCTTTCTTTTTTTGTATCAAACCTTTGAAATTGATGTGCATTTTACACTTAGAGATCATCTCAATTTAGACTAGCCACATTTTATGTGTCATGAAACATGTGACTCATGAACACTTACTGGACAGTGCAGGTCTAGAGTTCTGTTTGCTTCCATTGGAGGTTTGAAGAGGTGGTAATTAATTGGATCACTTTCTTAATCATAGCAGTCCTGAGGTACATATTACAAGACAGCATACCAGACAAACTGTATTCTGTTATTTATAAAAAGGGAGCTTCTACTCTGCTTTGATTGTCATTTGTTTCTTTGTTCTTATTCTAACTTATTTTAGCATACCAGTTATTAGAATTGAGAAGCCTGACTTATTGTTTTACCTGGATGAAAAATATTCTACCTTACCAGGGCAGCGGATCTGTGGTCTCCCACAAGATCAGGCTAACATGATTTTTGATCTCCAGGCTTGTTAATTGAAATAGTTTATAAATAATGTTAACTACTCACATGTAAAGCATGTGGCATTTTAAGGGCATAAAATAGTTCATAACAATTCAACAGAAAAACTTGACATGCATTTCAACCGAGGTAGAAACAAATGGTCTTCATAATTACATTTCTTTCATTCGTAGTAGGAAATAATCATCTATTAATGCTTATTGTAGCTAAAGTACAAAGTGCAATTAAAGGTGGTATATGCACAAAATGAAATAAAAAGTTAAAGTTTAAATTCTAACAATAATATTTATATATTGTCAACCTTTACTTGATAGATTTGATATTGCCCAATGAAGATGACTCCTCAGTTGTAATGTAATGTTATAGTGTATTGACATTCACAGTAATAGAGAACTTTATCTTATTGCCAATGAAATAGGGAAAAAAGTCCAATTAATGAAGTTCTAAGGTGTAATAATAATAATTACCATACTAAAGGGATATCTCACTTGATTAAGTCATTATATGGAGATTTCTATTTTGGCAACTATTTCAGCTCTTCCATCAGCTATCAAACATAGATGAAGAATAGAAGGACACTTTGAACATGTATACATGTT
>NW_007730728.1:102469-110909 GCF_000696425.1 Galeopterus variegatus
TTTTTATTATTGATTGCAGATTACAATGGGCAAATGATACTCCTATTTTGATTTTCCCTGCCAGTAACCAATTTAGAAATATTTAAATAAGACATGTGTAAGGCAGTATGAAATATTCACTATGAATACAGGCTCTGTAGCTATAATACCTGGGTTAGAATTCTAGCTACATCATTTGCTACCTCTGCACCTCTCTTTAACTCTCTGTACCTTGGCTTTCTTATCTGTAAAAAGGAGGAAATAATATTAATTAATAATATTAATTATCATATTTGGGTATTTAGATTTGAGAATTAAAGTAAAAATATATATATAAAAAATGACTCAGAGTGTTCTTTGCATGTAGGGTGCTCAATAAACTGTGATGGTATTTTATAAGTAATACTATTTATGCCATTATCTATAAATCTTTATACATCGCATTTGGATCACTCTTCAATTGAGAAATCCGAATATCTTCATTCCAGGATTTTTTTTTTAAGATTTCAACCTTAGTTCTCAAATTTAAATTCCCTTCCCTCAATTTCTATCAAAAATTTACTATGAAAAAAGTTGTTGTAATTTAAAGATGATACATTAAAATACACACTGCCTATTCACCCCATGGTCTGTGAAAGTGCTTCAATAAACATCACCCATTATTATTGTTGTTTTATTATTAATTACCCACCTATCTAGATATTTTGACATCTAATATTTAAAGAATTCAGAGATTCAAAATGCTATAAATCAGTGGCTACTATCTGTACACCCACTTCTCCTTTATCATGATCAATATAAATAAAGAACCTTAATTAATCTACTCACCGCATAAACAATATTTATTTAATACCTACCATAAAGGTGGGCAAAGTGCTTAGTACTGGAGTTAAAAAAGCTTCTGTTTTTCCAGGGCTCCAGGAGTGTTGGACACAAAAATATGTTCCCTTTGTTGTGTTCACAGTGGGGGCTAAGTTTCTAATACATAAAACCTGCAGACACAATTCAAGCTGGAGACAAGGCTGTTGTGTTGAGCCAGTAGTGGGTATTGAGATGAGGAGTTGAAATCAGCTCAGCAAATATTTATGAAGTGCCTGTTTTGTGAGCAAGTAGAATTCAAAGTGGCTACTCCTTGTATTGGCAGCATGCAACATAATTATTGGATACATTGTCCATTAGGCATTCAGTAACCTCCTCATTGAAAAATTGATATATGCATTTCCATAAAAATGTCTGCATTTCTTGATAAACTTATAAGATTTGTTTTATGACACTAATGGAATTATATAATTTAATAAGTTTACCTTTGTGTTTCAAGTTTCTGGAAGCTGAAGGTGAAAGTTTATAGTCAATTAAATAACTTTATTAGCCTAATTTTTCTATGCTCTTATTTTTTCCCCTCATTTGTGTTTTAAAAATGTATTCTTTATGATTGTCTCACTGTGCATCATTTATCAATTTCTGGAACTAAATATGTTATGCAATTTAGATAGCTATAGAATAAAAATTATAATTCAAAAAATGGTATCCTGCAATATATGAAAATGTGCAGATTTCTCTCTTTGAATTGAGATATATTAATCATGTCAAACAAAAGGGAAAAAACAATAAGAAAACTTAAAATATTTTCTACAGATTCCATTCAATCCCCACCAAAATCCAATGACATTCTTCACAAAAATGGAAAAAACAACCCTAACATGAAACAACAAAAGACCCCAAATAGCCAAAGCAATCCTGAGTAAAATAAATAAAGCTAGAGGCATAACACTACCTGGCTTCAATTATACTACAAAGCTACAGTAGCCCAAACTGCATGATATTGATGTAAGAACAGATATGTGGACCAATGGAACAAAATTGAGAACCCAGAAATCAATCCACAGACTTAGAGCCAAATATTCTTTGACAAAGGCAACATGAACATACATTGAGAAAAGACTGCCACTTCAATAAGAGAGGGTGGGGAAAGTTGGGTATCTATATGCAGAAGGATGAAAATAGACTTACACCTCTCACCACATACCAAAATCAACTCAAGATGGCTTAAAGACTTAAATATATCTATTAGTCCATTTCTGTTGCTTATAACAAAATACACAGAACTGGGTATTGTATAAAGAATATGAAATTTGCTGCTTACAGTTTCTGAGGCTGGGAAGTCCAAAGTCCATCTGGTGGTGGTGACAGTGACCCAAGGTTCTCATACTGCAAGATGGTGGAGGCAGAGACAGCAGAAAGAGACAGACTCTCCTCTTCTTTTAAAGCCTTCAGAACCACGCCCCTGTCCACCATTTTTAACCCATTCACTACTTCATGGTCCTATAATCCCATCACCTATTCATGGCTCCACCTTTCAAATACCATAATAGGATTTCCCACCCTCCTAACAGTCACAGTGGGGGCTAAGCTTCTAATACATAAAACCTGCAGACACAATTCAAGTTGGGGGCACATAATTCAAGCCACTACAATATAAGACCTGAAATCATAAAATTACTAAAGGAAAACATAAGCGAAACACTTTAAGAAGTAGAACTGGGCAAAGACTTTATGAATAAGACCCCAAAAACACAAACAAAAAAAGAAACAATAAACAAATAGGATTATACAAAACTAAAAAGCTTCTTCACAACAAAGAAAACAATCAACAGAGTGAAAAGACAACTTACAGAATAGAAGAAAATATTTGCAAAGTATACATGTGACAAGGGATTAATATCCAGAATGTACAAGGAACTACCCAGTAAAAGAACAAATAACTCACTAAAAAATGGGAAAGGAGCTAAATAGACATTTTTCAAAGGAAGACATATAAATGGCCAACAGGTATTTGAAAAAATGCTCAACATCACTAATCATCAGGGAAATGCAAATTAAATCCACACTGATACATCTTCTCACCCCAGTTAGACTGGCTGTAACCAAAAAGACTGGGAATAACAAATGCTGATGAGAACATGAAGAGAAGGGAACACTCCTACATTGCTGGTGGGACTGTAAATACAGTCACTATGGAAAACAGTGTGGAAGTTTCTCACACAACTACAGATAGATCTACCATACTATCCACCAATCTCACTTCTGGGTATATACCCAAAGGAATGGAAATCATAATGTTGAAGGGATACCTAGACTCCCATGTTTTTCACAGCTTTATTTATAATAGCCAAGGTATGGAAACAATCTGAATGTCCACTGATGGACAACTGGGTAAGGAAATTGTGGTATACACAATGGAATACTACTCAGCCATAAAAAAAAAAACCAATGAAATTCTGCCATTCACAGCAACAGGGATTAACTTGGAGAAAATTATATAAATGAAATAAGCCAGGTACAACCAGAAAAACACCACACATCCTCACTCATAAGTGGGAGCTAAGAGCAAAAGAAGGAAGGAAAGAAAGACCACAGTGGTGTGCTTGACTTGCAGAGGGAAAGAACAGGACTATGGTTGCCTGGTGGAGGGAGGGGATTGGGGATAGGTTTTTGTGGGGGATATGGGGAATAATTGCAATTTGAGGTGGTGGGCGTGCTGATAATCTTGATCTGATCACCACATCTTCGGCATAAGTGCTTATGCTCAGCTTGGTGCCTCACAAATTTGTAAATATGTGTAATCAATAAAAAGAAAGAAAGGAAGAAATTTAAAAAAAAAACACATGAAAGTATGTCAAAGGTTAGCATAGAGCTTAATAAATGTTAGCTATTTTTCACAAAATTTTGTTTCTAATTACAAGAATAGTTTCAAATTCAAAACAAAATTCATCACCAAGGCTCTTTAATAAACATACCTTCTTCATGCCCTGACCTCTATTTTTTCACTGGAAGATAAATAAAATGTATCTTAGCAACCACACCTGGACCCAAGGCACATGAGAGAGTCGAGTTGTGGCAATGTTCAAAGTGAAGTGCTCTAATCTTAGATTGAATGCCAATAAATTATATGTCACTTTGCTTCTAAAACATATTAATAACTTAGTCCAAAAGGAAAAAGAGAAAGAAAAAAAAGAGGAAAGAAGAAGGAAAAAAGGATAGAAAAAACGAAGGGAAAATGCTTACTGGATAGGTAAAAAACTTTATGATAAAGTGGAATGATCTAACTTAAGCAAATATGAACTTAGGTATCCATCTAATGCTAGTAAGTAGTTGGCAGATTTTAGGCTTGTGACAATAACTATGTGAATAAATTAGTATAAAATTGCTAGAGTTTGGATGTGTTGTCCCTGCCAATACTCATGTGGAAATCTGATCCTCAATGGGGCAGTGTTGGAAGCTGTTTGAGTCATGGGGGAAATCCCTTATGAATGGATTAATGCTCTCCCTGGGGGAGGGGGACCCAAGGGAGATCTTGCACTATTAGTTCCCATGAGAGCTGGTTGTTTAAAAGACCCTGGCACCTCCCTTCTCTCTCTCTTGCTTCCTGTCACCGTGTGATCTGCTTGTACCCAATGCTGGCTACCTCTTTCCACCATGAGTAGAAGCAGCCTGAGGCCTGCACCAGATGTAGCTGTCCCAGAATCATGAGCCAAATAAACCTCTTTTCTTTATAAATTACCCAGTCTCAGGTATTCTGTTATAGCATCACAAAATGGACTAATACAATAATGTATAATTATGAAACATAAAATGAAGGTGGCATTTTTTGAACTTATGCAAGACTTATTAATGTTTGCACACATTTTGAAAACAGTACCTACATAGTACTGTATGTACAAAGAGATAGGAAGCATATGGGAATGCAGAGTTTCATATTGGGGGCAGATATTAACAAACCCAACTGCCAAACTAATAAAGTTATAAGAATAAAGTTAGAGCAAAGGCATTATAAAACATTGACATGTTAATTGAACTATTATTTTTAAATGGGTAGAAATTGAAGAATAACTAAAAAGATGACCGTACATTTTGAATAGATATGGCAGATTCAGAATCTCTAACAGTTTGTGTGTGGAACAAGGTTGAGAATGCATATGGTGGGACTATCCCAAGTGTGGAGATTGGTCCATGAAGTCCAGCAAATATTAAAGAGTTGAGATATCCTAAAGAATATTGTTGAGATGAGCCACATGTGCATTTAATCCGCCCAATGAATCCTAAGGTAGGTTAAAATTAGTAACCCGAATTTAATTATTTTGGCTTAGAGCAAAAATTTAAAGTTATAGTAGCTTGTTATATCTTTGGATTTGATTTGGACCTCACTAATCGATTATGTTATCTACTCATATTATTCAAAATTTTAATCATTGCATTCATATTCTGAGATTCACAAGAATGAAATGACTTAAAATTCTTATAATCAATGTGTTTGGATAATCTTAAAAATGGAGCTTACTAAAATATCGGCTATTGAAGCTTGAAATACTGGCTCATATACGACATGGCGAAATAGTTTGGGTCTCTAAGGGGTCTCACAGAACATTATACTCATGAAGGGAAACTTTGCCACAAACTGATTTCATTTTTACTTTCTATCGTAATTGCAGGGGTTTCCACCAGCATTTCTAGGGAAACACATACACAAACACACATACACACACACATGTACACACATATATAAATTTAGGACTTTTTACTCTTAGGGGGATATGCTAAGTAGTAGGATAATGCATAGTATTTTTTTTTTCTTCAGAAGAAAGGGATCTTAGAAGTCATACAGTTTACCTTCCTTATTTTGTAATGAAAACAAGTAATATAGACTCAAACAAAAACCTTCTCTACTGATTTCATGTCAAGTACTATTGTTTTTACCCTTTGTGTCATTCAGTTGAAGTACATAAAAGCAAACATAATATAAGGAAGCAATTTGACGTAGAAGTACAGGAAATTAATAAGTGCACAGAGGCCTTGGATGATCGGAGAAGTTTTACAGAAGAAGTGGAACATGTGCAGGACCATGGAGAATGTAGATTTCAGATGGGAGTGGCACTAAAGGAGGGAGAACTACCCTGGTTAGTAGAGTTCCTCTACTCTACGTCACAGAGGACAGTAGAGGGCAAATCTATATTTATGTCTTCCTATCTTCACTGTTGCAAAAATTTTAGTGTCCCTCTCCGCCAGGTATTCCCAATAATTTCTTATATTTTTAAGCAAGAATGAAGATTTTCCAAGAGAATCTCACATACTTTATTTCTTTCGACTAACACAATCACCCTATGATATACTTATCTATGAGAAAATGGAAGCTCAAACATTTGACCTGATTTATCCACAGTCACATAGCTATTTAGCCACAAAAATGGAATTGAGAGAAGGTCTTAAGACTCCAAACCCTGTGTTTTTCATCACATCACAACTAAGACTTATTGAGCATAACACTGAATCAGTTCTTGGCCAAGGGAAAATACTGGAAGAAGGTGCAGGGGCATTTTGGAAAGATTGCTACCCCTTTTTGTCAAAGACATGATTATAACTTTAATCTGGATTTAACTTTAAGGAATTCTAGCTCAACTGTCTCATAAATCTGTTTCCCTCATGACTACTTATGTGTCCTCAGGCTTTTCTGTTGGCAGAAAGCTCAGAGATTAATGTTGCTGGGATAGCTTCAATGTCCCACATGCATTAAATGGCTCTTATTCGCACCATCTAACTCTAACTAGTCAAGGGTAAGGGAAGGGTATGACTGGATTTCACTAAATTTAAGATAAAGTACAGTTTACTGATAATGATATTGTAATCCCGTGTTAGCAAAGGCCACAGTGCAATGTTTTTATTTTTCAGTGGAAACCTAGTCATTTCTTTACCTGGGCCCAAGTTGAGCTAACCAATGATTTTGAAAATCCAAGATAAAATCAGTTATGTTACTAAAACCAAAACAAACCGAACAAATGAACAAAACCAAAAATACTGACAAAAATACAGTCAAGTAGACGATATTTTGCAGTATACTATACAGTGATTATTAACATATTAATAAAGTTAACTGCAATAATTGGTGGGTTTTGCATTAGACAAATTTAATCATCCCTTTATTTTAGGCACTGTGGCAGATACAGAGCCACTTCAAGAAAGGAATGCTTCCCAGATCTGGGGAAAGCAGTTAGGGAAACTCCAGCTATTAGTTTTTCTGGGTCTGCCTCAGCTTCAAAGCTATGGTTACATTATTTTTTGGGTGGCCTCTGGCCAGTGACTAAATGAAACTGTGGTAACTGAGGATATGCCATTTTGGAAATATCTTCCAGCTAATGACTAAGCAAGATGATGCTACAAGAACCTCAACATTTTCTCCCATTATGAGACTCTTCTACCATGCAATGCTGGCAGAGATTTTGTAGATCTCCAATGCAGTCTAATAGGTCCCCCTGTCCCATACTGATTTCTCCCATTTCCTTTCACAGGTTCATCCTCCAATAACTCTAAACTGCAACCATTTTTAAAGTTCACGTTGGAAATGGTTGAAAATTCTTATCAGAATAAAGGCTGAGATTTCTTTCTTAGTTAAAATGTCACATTCTCTATGAAATCCCTGACATCTTCATGTATATATACTCAAATTCTTTGATACTCCATTGACACTTTGTTCATCCTTTATTACAATATGCATTATACCATAATTGTAATTATTTAGTGTGGTTACCCTCTCTTAAATCTGCCAAATAAAATAGTGTTTATTTTTTCCACAGATATCTCTGTTGGATTTGTTTGTTGTCTCTCTATATAATGCATATTTAGAAAGGGACATTATTCCACGGGGAAACTTTGTCATTTTAGGACAGTAGATTGCAAGAGATAAGGAGATCAAAGTTGAAGAAAATATCTGAGAATTGTAATCAGTCTCTCTCTGCTGAGTGATGTATCCTTCACTTTACCCTCATAAAAAGATGTTAATACCTGAAATAATGCTAACTTTATGCTCAAATCCTAGCACAGAATTTCCCATAAAAATATCATATTCTGTGGCATTTAGAAATTCTGTGGAGAGTTCAGAAACCTTTCTTGAACTCTACATTTCAATAACCTTTCCCTAAAAAAATGAAAAAGAATGCAAAAAATGAGGGAAACCCTGTAATGCAATATAATTCTGAGAAATTGTGGAAAAGTGAAACACATATTTTATAGAAAATTCCTAGTAAAGTTACAAATAATGTAAGAAAAGGCCACCAATAAATCAGTTACTTTTGCTTACAGTTTATTTTCTGAAAGCCTCTGTAATGAGACCTATAGTTTGCTTTGGTAATTGTTTTGAACTATTGTAATGTGTAGCACATATGGAAATAACTTTTATAAACAAGTGAGGTAACGTTATTATAGAACCCTAAATCTCTAGATATAAATGATAAAAACAAAAATTTGTACTTTGGGGGGGGCACTTTGCTATTTAAATCACGGTTTAATTGAAACAGCAAGACACCTTTCTGAAGTTCATGACATGAAGATTGAAAGTTATAAAATTAACATATATTGGGCCGGCCCGGTGGCGCACTGGATAAGTGCACCGCTTGGGAAGCGCGGCGGCGCT
>NW_007730728.1:112062-112814 GCF_000696425.1 Galeopterus variegatus
AAAAAAAAAAAAAAAAAAAAAAAAAAAAAAAAAGAAGTATAAATGTGATGCAAACAAAATCATTAATTTTTTTTTTCCTGTCTGGGCTATTATCCCATTGTTTTACCTCAATGTTTTAACTAATGCTGGACTACATTTGTGAAAGAAAAAAGGCAAGAATGGCAAAGCACATTTTGCCATCTGGGAGTCAAGAATGAGCTGGTGGCTAGGCAAGAAGACACCTATCTGTGGCATATATCCAGGTGGATTAAATCAAATAGCAAAGCTGAGGGGAGTTTAGGACCTTCGGACAGGAGTGAAACTAATAAAGGAAAAAGATTCAGCATCCAGAGCAGACCACTGAGACAGATAAATGAGGGCCAGAGTAGAAATCTAAGTCTGAGGAACAAATAGTTAGAAATAGGCTGAAGTTGAAGGCAGTATCCATGAAAGGAGCAATAGGAAAGAGAATGTGCTAAAGAAATTCTGGAGCATGAGAAGGCTATTGCTATAGTTTCTTTCAATGTAAAACATTTTTGTTCCTATTTTTCAACTTCATAAAACAATTAAACAAAGCAATGCTTAATATATAAAGGGGATTATGCGTATTAGTAGTTGCGTATATCAAATGTTCACGTTCTCTTTACAATAAGAGTAATCAGTAAATATTAGCATGTTTTTTGCACTACTTTGAAAGTCAAATATGATATACATTAGGTATATGATTTACCTATTGACTTGATTTAATTATGTTTGATTAAGCACAATCTGAA
>NW_007730728.1:113428-116249 GCF_000696425.1 Galeopterus variegatus
TTCTGGAGCATGAGAAGGCTATTGCTATAGTTTCTTTCAATGTAAAACATTTTTGTTCCTATTTTTCAACTTCATAAAACAATTAAACAAAGCAATGCTTAATATATAAAGGGAATTATGCATATTAGTAGTTGCATATATCAAATGTTCACGTTCTCTTTACAATAAGAGTAATCAGTAAATATTAGCATGTTTTTTGCACTACTTTGAAAGTCAAATATGATATACATTAGGTATATGATTTACCTATTGACTTGATTTAATTATGTTTGATTAAGCACAATCTGAAAGACCTGATTCAAAGATAGGGTTTCAGCCATTCTAGAAATATGTTGTCTTTGTCGAAGAAGGTAACTTCATCAAGATTCCCTATGGCTATAATATTTTAATTTTGATGAAAAGTATATCCGAAAATTGATTGTTTAAGAAGGCTTTCTTTTGAGGATGTAGTCTTACACCTACTCAGATGTAGCTAACAATAATAAAAGAAACTCATAAACATGTGGACTACTGTAGGAAACAGCACTACTAAATTTATCATTATCAGACTTCTGTTTAAAGATAAACAGCTTTGTAGGGTTATTTGTATTGCCTCTCAGAGGCACTCTGACTGGATGATTTAACTGCAGAGCAGGGGAGCTCGAGTCAGGGGAGCTTGAATAGAAGTCTCACAATGTCATTTTTTTTTAAAACAACACTGAACCCATTGATTTAAATTTTAGCATCTTTTTGTTTTTGTTTGTTTATTTCCCATTTTGAAACCAATATGACATTCTGTACCTTTCTCCTTCATTGGAATTTGTGTAATATTAAGGCATTAACTGATTATTATTTTTCACCCTGTACAGGTACCTTATAAAATCAATATACTAGATATTAGACTTAAAGTACCTGATACTATATTGTATTATATGTATATGTTTCTCTAGTATCATAGGTGACTGAAATGGACTATATGGAGATTCTAGTACATAATTTAATCTATAAAGACATACATTTAATCCCTCTATTATTTTATTTTTAATGGAAATTTTTAATGAAATGTACTGATTGCACATATTTATGGGGTACAGTTACATTTCAATACATGTGTATATGTATATATATTTAATATGTAAAGACATTTTTCTTCATACTCTATCATTTTTAATCATAAATTAACTTCTAACTTTCTTCAAGTTATTATTAACAATTATATGAAATTCAATCAATATTAGAAAGAAACTTCTTCAATATAAAAAAAAAAACAAGACTAATCTAATCCAAATTTTTTAAAGTTAATACTGTTTAGATATGAGAATTATTCAAGATCCTATTGGTTCTTTTTCTGAAATGTTTTTATTTCCCTCCAATATTCTATGTCATGTGTTTGTACTGAAAAATGGATCCTTGGATAATTATGGTAATCAGCAAGTGACTTAGTAGCTAAATCATTAGAGTTATAATTACACTTCTCTCATCAACCTTACGATTCTCAGGTCTTTGGAATTTAGGTCTATGTAGTTAGTCACTTTCTTTGCTACCTGTCAGGAAGAGATANGTCTTTGGAATTTAGGTCTATGTAGTTAGTCACTTTCTTTGCTACCTGTCAGGAAGAGATATGTCCCTAAATATAACAAGTCCATTACATTCCCTTGCAAGGGCTCTTTAGTAACCTCCTCCCTCTGTGCTCCAAATGCTCTTTGAATATGGCTGTGTTACAGCTGTTATCACACTGTTTTGGAATTAACTTTTATACCTCTGTATCTATATATGGACGTTGAATCTTGGGAGGATAGGCTGTTACATTTGTTTGGGGTACCCAGGACCTAAAAACATATCTGGCATATTTTGTTTGCTCAATATTTGTTAAATAAAATAATAAACATTTTTAAAGAACAACAATTTTCATTTATGAATGACATCTTACTTATGTTCTCATAACCGACTATCCTTTGCAATAGCATCACAGATAAACTACTGATTGAATAATTGTCTGAGGTGTAATTTATTTTTTTCCAAGTTACATGTTTTGTTTTCATATGCTTAAATATAGATAACTTCATTTCATAAATTTAGAAGATGATATGTCCAAAATACATCATCAGTGTTTCTAGTAATGAGGAAAAAAGGAAATTATATATTTGGTTATATTTAAATATATTTCAAACAATTGCAGTCTATAAAGGGCAAGTAAGCACAGCTAAGCGTGGCATTTCATCTCAAATGATGTGAGGAGTTTTTGCTTTTCTTTCCCTCCTCTCAACCAATTCTCCAATTCTCCAGTACCAACTGGGTGTCCTACAATTCAATTCAGTTCTTACACTAACTATCCAAAGTTAGTATCAGACTACACAGCCTTAAGGGCTTAGTCTCACAAGACTGTCATCACTTCAGATGCCAGTTGCAAGCATCAGGTCCCTAGGTTACCCACACTCTGCCCAACTAGGCTCCAAAGCCACAGGTTCACACAATTAACCCCCGCCCACCACCACCCACCAAGTGAGTTAATTTCTAGAATGACTTGGAACTGTGGGGAATGTTATGCTATTACAGTTTATAATAAAAACTATAAATGAACAGCCAGAAGAAGAGGTACATAGGGTGGGGTCTGGGAGGGCACAGGAGACTCTATCCCTGTGTACCATCCTCCTGGCACATTGACGTTTTTGTCAATTCAGAAGCTTTGCAAACATAGTGATTTAGAGTTTTTAATGAAGGTTTTATTATGTATGCATAATTGTGTTTATTTATGATTAACTTAATCTCCAGCCCTTCTCCCCTCTCTGAAGATTAGGGATGGAGATGGGGCTATAAATTCCAGGATTCTGATCAAGGTTTG
>NW_007730728.1:117838-119086 GCF_000696425.1 Galeopterus variegatus
AATAAGTAAGTAAATAAATAAATAAAATACCCAGGTATCACTATAACCAAGGCAGTGAAAGATATCTCTACAAAGATAACTACAAATCACTATTGAAAGAAACTAAAGAAGACACAAAAAGGTAGAAAGATATTCCACGCTCTCAGATTGGAAGAATTAACATTTTGAAAATGTCTATACAATCCAAAGAAACCTACAGGATCAATGCAATCCCAATCAAAATACCAATGACATTCTTCACAAAATTAGAAAAAACAATCCTAAGAACAACAAAAGACCCTGAATAGCCAACGTGATCCTGAGCAAAAAAAAAAAAAACCATAAAATAAAATAAAGCCAGAGGCATAATATTACCAGACTTCAAATTATACTACAAAGACATAGTAACAAAAACACCATGGTACTGGCATAAAAATAGACATGTGGACAAGTGGAACAGAATAGAGAATCCAGAAATCAACCCAACTACTTACAGCCAACTGATCTTTGACAAAGGCACCGGGAACATACATTAAGGTAAAGACTGCCTCATTAATAAGGCTTGCTAGAGAAATTAGACATCCACATTCAGAAGAACGAAACTAGACTTGCACCTCTCACAATATAACAAAATCAGCTCAAAATGTATTAAGTTCAGTATAACACTTGAAACTATAGAACTGCTAAAGGAAAACATAGAGGAAACACTTTGAGAAGTAGTACTAGACAAAGACTTTGTGAATAAGAACCTCAAAGCACAAGCAACAAAAGAAAAAAAATAAACAAGATTATATCAAACAAAAAGGCTTCTGCACAGGAAAGGAAACAATCAACAGAGTCAAAGGACAACCCACAGAATGGAAGAAAATATTTGCAAACTNGACTGAGAATAACATTGCTGGCAAGGATACAGAGAAAAGGGAACTCTTCTACACTGTTGCAGGGACTTTAAATTAGTACAGCAACTATGGAAAACAGTATGGAGGTTTCTCAAACAACTACAGATAAATCTAGCATATGATCCAGCAATCCCACTACTGGGTATATACCCAAAGGAATGGAAATCTTCATGTCACAGTGATACATGCATTCCCATGTTCATCACAGCTCTATTTACAATAGCCAAAGTATGGAACTAACCTAAATGCCCATCAATGGATGACTGGATAAGGAAATTGTGGTATATATACACTATGGAATACTAATCTGCCATAAAAAAGAATGAAATTCTGCCATTCACAGCAACATGGATGAGCTTGTAGAAAATTA
>NW_007730728.1:119531-121938 GCF_000696425.1 Galeopterus variegatus
ATGGATGACTGGATAAGGAAATTGTGGTATATATACACTATGGAATACTAATCTGCCATAAAAAAGAATGAAATTCTGCCATTCACAGCAACATGGATGAGCTTGTAGAAAATTATGTAAAGTGAAATAAGCCAGGTATAGAGGGAAAATACTGTATATCCTCACTCATAAGTGGAAGCTAAGAGAGAAAGAAGGAAGGAAAGACCACAGTGGTGTCTTGGGCTTGCAGAGGGAGAGAACAGACATAGGATTGCTGGGGGTAGGGGAAAAGAGTGTTGAGGAGAGGTTAGATAGGGAACACAGGGAATAATTGCAATTCGAGGTTGTGGGAATGCTGATAGTATTGATCTGATCATCACTTCTTGGGCACAGGTTTTGATGGTCATCTCTGAACCCCATGAATATGTATAATCAATAACAAATAAAAGAAGAAAAAGGGAATAAACAGTTAAATGACTTAAGGTATGTAAAACACAGAGCATAGAGCTGTCAAAAACAAAACAAAAAAACACTCAATGAGAGCTGTTATTATTTATATCAGAGGTCTGCAAACTTCTTTAAAGGGCCAGCTAGTTTATGCTTTACAGTACATTCAATTTCTTCTGCAAAAACTCAATTCTACTGCCATAGTCTGAAAGTAGCCATAGATGATATATAAATAAATGAACATGTCTGTGTTCTAATAAAACTTTATTCACAAAAACTAGATATAGTTTGCCCAGACACCTGATTTACATTATACAAATTCAGAATTAAGATAATGTTATATTGTATATCACCTCTAAATTTACATATTGACCACATAGACTGCACTTTGCTTAAATAATTGTGCATTATTTCCTCAAACTCTAGTGATTTGATTTTATAGGTTAAATTGCATTTCCCCAGAAAGGACATGTTAAAGTTCTAACCCCTAGTATTTTAGAATGTGATCTTATTTGGAAATAGGATTTTTTACAGAGATAATCAAGTTAAAATAAGGTTATTAGACTGGACCCTAATCCAGTATGACTGATGCCCTTATAAAAAGGGAAAACTCAAGCACGGATAGACCCAGAAGGAAGGTGATGTGAAGAAAGGCAGGGAGAGGATGGCCATCTGTAACCTAAAATGCCTGAAACTACTAGAAGCTAGAAGAAAGACTTGGAACAGGTCCTTCTCTAGAGCCTTCAGAGGAAGCTTGACCAAACCAACACCTCAATTTTAGATTCAGAGACAATAAATTTCTGTTTTTCTAAGATACCCAATTTATGGTACATTATTATAGCAGCCCTAGGAAACCAGTACAGATTGTGGTTCCAGGAAGTGGAGTGATGCTGTAACAAATACCTAAAAATAGTGGGTTTAGAATTAGGTGATGGGTAAAAGCTGGAATACTTTTGAGGTATGTGACAGAAACAAAAAGTATAGATTGTCTTCAAGAGACTGTCAGTAGAAATATGGACATTAAAGGAGCTCCTGGTGAGGACTCAGGAAGAAAAGTGGAGTACTGTAAAGACTGTATATTGTGTTTGAGAATACGTATATCATCACAAACAGAATGTTACTAAAAATATAAATGTCAAATGTGCTTCTGGTGATGTACCAGATAGAAATGAAGAATACAGAGGAAAGGTGATCCTTGTTATAAAATGTCAGAGAACTTGAATGAATTGAGTTCTGTTGTGTGGAAAGTAGAATTTGCAAATGATGAACTTGGATATTTAGTTGAGAAGATTTTTAAGCAAACTGTTGAAAGTACAGTCTGGTTTCTCCTTGCTGCTTATAGTAAAATGTGGGAGAAAGGAGGTAAATTGGAGAAGAAATTATTATGAAAAAATGAACCAGAACTTAAACATTTGGAAAATTCTCAGTCTATCCATATTGCAAAAAATGAGAAAGTACGCTGTGGAAAGAACACCAGGGGTGTGGCTGAACAACTGTTAGAGCTTGCTAAAGAGGATTACATGTGTGACTTCTTGATTCAGGCAACCATCTCAGCAAACACACTGCAGCCCAGAATAAAGGGGGTAGAGGTAGAATGATGTAACGGGATGCAGTTAGACTTTCAGAATTCTAAAGGTAGCAAATGCCCAATAGTGATAGTTAACTGTAAGCATGGGTTCTTCTTCAAGAAAAACAAATAATGATCCTAAAACAATTCAGAGGCTGGTGTGGAGGCTGCCGCCATAATGCACCCAGAGGTCACAGGCCTAGGGAGCAGGTTTGCTTCCTCCTTGGTTGCAGAGGGAGAGGCCACCACCCCAATGGTCCTGGAGAATGGAGCATATAGCCAAGGAGGGTAATTTTCAAGTCTGAAAAACCAATGGTTCCCTATTAATTTTAGAGTTATTTTCTGTCTCTGTAAAAAATCACTAATCATAAGAAAAATGCAAATCAAAACCAAAAAGATCTATCACTTCACCCC
>NW_007730728.1:122567-123249 GCF_000696425.1 Galeopterus variegatus
AAAAATCACTAATCATAAGAAAAATGCAAATCAAAACCAAAAAGATCTATCACTTCACCCCTGTCAGGATGGCTATCATTCAAGAAACAAAACAAAATGAAAAAACAATGTGGTGGCAAAAATGTGGAGAAAATGGAACTCATGTACACTGTTGGCAGGAAGGAAAAATGGTGTGGCCACTATTGAAAACTGTGGAGGTTCCTCAAAAAATTAAAAATAGAACTATATATTATCCAGAAGTCCACTTTTGAGTATTTATCCAAAAGAATTTAAATTAAAATTTTGATGAGATATTAGGACTCCCATGTTCATTACAGCACTATTCACAACAGCCAAGAGATGGATGCAACCCAAATGTCCATCAGTGGATGAATGGATAAGCAAAATGTCATATATACATACAATGAAATATTATTAAGCCTTAAAAAAAGAAATCCTGAAATACAGGACAATGTAGATATTATGGTATTATGCTAGGTAAAATAAGCCAGTTACAGAATGGAGTCAGCATGATTCCACTAATATGAGGTATTTAAAACAATGAGATTCATAGAATAAATAGTGAAAGGGTGGGTACCATGGGCTGATGGGAGTGGAAAGCGGGGAGTAACTAATCAACACACATAGTTTCAGTAGAGCAAGATGAGTAAGCTCTAGAGATCTGCTGTATAAGATTGTACCT
>NW_007730728.1:124035-125272 GCF_000696425.1 Galeopterus variegatus
TTTTTTCAATTTTTTTGAATGCGGGGGGCGTTCTTCAAGGAAATGTTCTTGTTGGAGCAGTTTGCCATGGAAATGGATATATTTTAAAGAATCATTTACAAAATATTTATGATGTTGTATCTTGAAAAATAGCAAAGTAGATAGCATGTTTATATTTCTTTTTTTAAGTGATTTTTTAAAACTCCTTGAGAAAAGTGGCATCCCAGACAATGCCTCAATGCAAAAATTTTGCTTTCAAAGGGAAATATGGTATCAATATGACAAATGAAAGCCAGTTAACATATCTTCTGAGTAGTACTTCTACATCTTTTAAAGTATATGCAATTATTTTGAATTTTTGCTAGAACTCAAAGATAATGCAATAATTCAGAACCCAGAATTCTATAACTGCCATAGATAACTACTGCTACATAATGGCAATTTGAGTAGAAGCTTCACTAATAAGAAAGAGGGAGATTCCTTTCTGAACTAAGTAAGGAGCAAAATATAGTCCTCTAGATCAAGAAGTTGCTGGGACACTGGGAAACTGGCAATAAGGAAATGTCCTTTTGTGCTCCAATATGAATTTTCTCCCTACCCTGGATTCATGAACTTGGTACTTTTAGCAATGACTTTTGCTGTCATATACAACTATTGGCACTGAAAGTTGAATATAATCTGGTTGTTGTGATTCTTTTGAAGGTGCCAGATGAAGAGAAATAATCCGGCACTATTTTCTGTACCATTCAAGAATCTTGGAACCAGCAGCAAAGACCCATAATGGAAAGATCATGAAAAGTTTTATGGAAGTGTTGGGGCTCAGAAATGAAAGCACCATTAAAAGTTTCACAGAGGTGAGGGGGTTCAGAAAGAGACACTCCAAAGTGGAGACCTCAGAAGCAGCCTCAAAAGCAGTTTTCCTCTGACCTTCTCCTGCCCTCCTGTCTCTCAGCCTCATTCTCCCCTGAGATGAGCTATAGAAACTACAGTTCCTCTTTCAAAGGCAGGTCGTAGAAGCCAGAACCCCTTTCCCAAAGTCAGCCACAAAGACTAAAATTATGCTCTAATCTCCCCTACTCAGCCTTTCTGTCTTGGAGCTGGCCATAAAGAAATTTTCTGACCTACCTTACCTGAGGGTAATTCTTAAGACCCCCCCGTTCAAGAAGGAGTCCTGCCCCATACCCTGGAGGAGTGAGTGTTGCACAGAGATGCCAAGAAGAATCTGAACAGACAGGCCTTGTTGGGTCTATTAGCATTA
>NW_007730728.1:125585-133711 GCF_000696425.1 Galeopterus variegatus
GCCAGAACCCCTTTCCCAAAGTCAGCCACAAAGACTAAAATTATGCTCTAATCTCCCCTACCCAGCCTTTCTGTCTTGGAGCTGGCCATAAAGAAATTTTCTGACCTACCTTACCTGAGGGTAATTCTTAAGACCCCCCCCGTTCAAGAAGGAGTCCTGCCCCATACCCTGGAGGAGTGAGAGTTGCACAGAGATGCCAAGAAGAATCTGAACAGACAGGCCTTGTTGGGTCTATTAGCATTAGATTGTACTTTTCTTGTTCAGTCACATTTCTATATGGCTGTGCCTGCTTCACAGAACCTAAGCAAGCATAAAAATGGAAACTTTTCCCTGTATCTTTGAGTCTTTGTTCTGAAGACTCCTGTGTCATGTAAAACTATAATATAATAAAATGTATTATGCTTTTTCTTCATATTAATCTTTGTTTGTTAGTTGATTTTTCAGAGAACTTTCAGGGGTTGAAGGGGACATTTTCCTTTGGCCCCTACAGAGGGATCTGGGACTATGAGGAAGAAGGATAGTAATAGGTCCTCCTTCTGTCCTAGGTCCTGAGAAGGATTTTTGGGAGGTGGGGAGGAGAACCAATACTAGTGAACTAATTTTTCTAACTCTAAATATCATAGCTAGGAGAGTGCCAGCCTTTATGGCTAAAGGGAACTGTCAGAGAGCCTTCCTACTACTGCGGTGGTACAGGCTTCCTCCAGACACTAACAGGGAATTAAACAATTTTAACCAGCCATCTCAGAGACACAGCAGCTGCTACATCAACCAACACTTGTGGGGTTGCCACTGTTTAAGGTAAACCAGCACCTGTGTGTCAATCAATAGGCAGAAAATTATAGCAACCCACATGTGGATCCCAGAAATATGAGCAAAAAGAAGGAAAGAGACACTCAGAACAAAAAGTACCTTAAAAATTAAACATGTTGAGGTTGATATATAAGTATTTGAATTAAAAGGTAATAAAAGCACTCAAAAATTCTAGTATAACATGTTTGATGGAACAAAAATAAATAACATTAGATGAATTTAAAGTAGGATGGTCACTGTTGGGACAAATATTAGTGGCCTACAAAGAATACACTAATTCATAACCAAAAAAGAGAGAAAGAGAAAGGAAGAATAGAAGGAAGGAAGAAAGGGAAGAAGGAAGAGAGGAAGGGAAGAGGGAAGAAAGAAAAGAAATAGAAATAGAAATAAGGAAAGAAAAAAAAATTGGAGGACTGATCCAGAAATATAATATGCAAATGGTAGAAGTGCCAGATTGAGGGGGAAAAAAAAATCAGAGGCAATACATTTTAAAAATCAAAGATAAATTCTCTAAGACTAAGAAAAAAAATTGAATCTGAACTTTTGAAATTTCAGGCAACACTGATGAGAAAAAATATACACGTACATATAACCTAGAAAAACTTCTGAAACTCCAAAATAAAGAGAAATCTTATGTATTCTCAGCACAAAGATTTTAAAACTAAACAATAACAAAGGAAAAATATTTGGATTAAAATCAGAATTACCATACTAAAATCTAGAGGATGGTCAGATAATAACTATAAACTGTTGAGGAGAAATTACTTCAAGGTATTATTCAACTGCTACAGTGAAAGAAATACATATGGTCTGCCATGACTAAATTAATATATTACAAATCTAAGAGGAGAAATATAAAAGGGTAAGGATAGAGGAATGATTTACACATTCCAAATTTTGATATTATACACTTTTTCTAACTGGTTTTCTGAGAGATATTAAGACTGCAGAATATTATTTGAGTATTTCTTTTATTCTCCCAAGGATGGCATAGATTGCTAGTATCATTCTAGATGCATATTCCAGATAAGTTGATTCACTGGGTAATGAGGGTTTAATATCTCAGTTGAGACCCTATGGAAGGAGAAGCAGTTGAGTGATAGAAGATCATGATATGTAAAAACAGCTGGTATTTCAAGAAAAACTAGCCATTAAAGAGAAAAGTCAGTCATAATCTATGGTAACCTAAATGTAACTTAATCAAACCAAGAGAAATAAGGAATAAAAAACATGAGACCTAATTAACGAGAAAGCAAAAAGGGAGATATAGGAGAATTATGAGAAGATGGTGGACTAGAGAAAGCTAGAATGTGTTTCTCCTACAGAAGAAGACCAGAACAGGCTCACTGCTACCAGCACTACACTTGCCAGTGACATTGTCAGGACCCAGGACCATTGCCTGCCTTCCCACTGTGAGTTCCTCTCCACTCAGTGCTGCTGTAACCTGCAACATGGTTTCAGCCACTGCTGTTGCCAGTATCCATCCAAAACAGTGCTACATCTCCTACAAGGCCAGCCACACACAGGATCCCTACGCACACTGCTGCACCAGTCAGCTCAACCATGCGTGGGATTCCTGCTGCAGCTGCCTGCAGTGCAGCAGCCATCACTAGCAGCTGTCTATGTTGCCAAACCAGCCAGACCAGCCATGCATGGGACCCCTGCCCAAGCTGCCTTAATAGCTCACCTACTTGTGGATTCCCCTGCTGTAGCTGCTTACAGTGCAGCTGCCACCACCATAGCCATCACACCACCTGGACTGGCTGGGAGTGGGACACTGCTATTGCTAAAGCAGTAGCCACCTCATCTGGGGGTGGGACCCCCTGCTGCCAGCAGTGCAGCAACCATTGCCAGGAGCCATTTGTGCTGCCACAATAGCCAGGGCAGCCTGCATGGGACCCCTGCCTAAGCAGCCTCACTATCTGGCTCTGCTACCTGCTGGACCCCTGCCATAGTCATGTGCAGTATGGCTGTGGCCATGATAGCCATTGCACCAGGAAGATCAAGTGGGCACAGAACCCCCAACCACACCACTGCATCAACCAGACCAGCAGTGGGTAGGATGCCCTCCTGATGCTGAAGCAGTAGCCATCCCAGCTGGGTACAGGACCCTGGCTGCTATCATCTGCACCACTGTTTCTGTCACAACTGCTGTCAGCAGCCACACACACTGCTACCACTGCCACTGCCCCAGACACCACTGCAACCACACATTGACACAAAAAGGATCACAAACAGAGCTACCAGAAAGACCCTTACCTCAGTAACACACCTTACAGGGAGAATTTCATCCCACATGTAGTGAGCACAACTTCCTTCGGAGATACCATGTAAGCCAGTACAGACCCTCACCTCAGTAACACACCTTACAGGGAGAATTTCATCCCACATGTAGTGAGCACAACTTCCTTCACCCAGGGAGAATCACACACAAAGAACCTGGAGAACACAGAAACACAGGAT
This sequence comes from Galeopterus variegatus, assembly GCF_000696425.1. Taxonomy (NCBI): domain Eukaryota; kingdom Metazoa; phylum Chordata; class Mammalia; order Dermoptera; family Cynocephalidae; genus Galeopterus; species Galeopterus variegatus. The sequence goes on from NW_007730728.1 coordinate 128,859, forward strand.
AGCCAAATAGTGTACAGAAGAAAATTCCCAGCTGCCAATATCCCATCCCCCAAGCAAAGGAAGCAAGGATCCAGGAGAAGCCTTGGCTTACAGGAATAAGGGAAGAAAAACCTTGCACAAGGTCACTCATTCAAGATGAGGAGATCCAGTATACTCCAATTCACCCATCAGGCTCATGGGACATTGGTCAGTGAGCCAACAAGTCCAACTAGGGTCACTCATCCTAGTGAAAGAGTGAAAAGGAACCCAGGCACTTCACCCAAGACCTTAAGAGTTAGCCCACATCCTCAATGGCCCAACTACCCTCAGCAAGAAATCACTAACTGCCCCAGTGCCTACAACATAGGGGAATTCACACACAACTCCAACATTGAATACTACAGAAGTATCACAAAGAGAATACACTACTGGGTCTACCCAGAACCAATACTAATACACCCTACTCAATGATCAAATTAAAACACATCTACAGGAGGAAATCTCTCTCCTCCAAGCCCACCTCAGAGAAATAGAAGGAGCAGCTGCTCAACTGGATGACTAGAAATCAACATAGAGAGACTAGAAATATGAAAAAACAAGGAAATATGACACCACCAAAGGAATATAGTAATTCTCAAGTACCTGCTGCCATAGAGCAGGAAACCCTTGAAATATCTGAAAAGGAATTCTGAGTAACAATCTGAAACGAACTCAGTGAGATACAAAAAGACTCATTTAGACAACACAGTAAAATGAGAAAAACAATCCAAGACTTGGAAAAGGAAATTTAAAAACAGATAAATTCCATAAAAGAGAGTGTGGCAGAACTCCTGGAACNACCCAGGGAGAATCACACACAAAGAACCTGGAGAACACAGAAACACAGGATAGCCAAATAGCATACAGAAGAAAATTCCCAGCTGCCAATATCCCATCCCCCAAGCAAAGGAAGCAAGGACCCAGGAGAAGCCTTGGCCTACAGGAATAAGGGAAGAAAAACCTTGCACAAGGTCATTCATTCAAGATGAGGAGATCCAGTATACTCCAATTCACCCATCAGGCTCATGAGACATTGGTCAGTGAGCCAACAAGTCCAACTAGGGTCACTCATCCCAGTGAAAGAGTGAAAAGGAACCCAGGCACTTCACCCAAGACCTTGAGAGCTAGCCCACATCCTCAATGACCCAACTACCCTCAGCAAGAAATCACTAACTGCCCCAGTGCCTACGACACAGGGGAATTCACACACAACTCCAACACTTAATACTGCAGAAGTACCACAAAGAGAATACACTACTGAGTCTACCCAGAACCAATACTAATACACCCTACTCAATGATCAATTTAAAACACATCTACAGGAGGAAATCTCTCTCCTCCAAGCCCACCTCAGAGAAATAGAAGGAGCAGCTCATCCATTTCCAGTTGGATGACTAGAAATCAACATAGAGAGACTAGAAATATGAAAAAACAAGGAAATATGACACCACCAAAGGAATATAGTAATTCTCAAGTACCTGCTGCCATAGAGCAGGAAACCCTTGAAATATCTGAAAAGGAATTCTGAGTAACAATCTGAAACGAACTCAGTGAGATACAAAAAGACTCATTTAGACAACACAGTAAAATGAGAAAAACAATCCAAGACTTTGAAAAGGAAATTTAAAAACAGATAAATTCCATAAAAGAGAGTGTGGCAGAACTCCTGGAACTGACAGACTTATCTAATGAAATAAAAACTATAATTGAAAATGTAAGCAGCATGCTAGAACAAGCACAAGAAATAATTTCTGATCTTGAAGAGTCTTTTTGAAACAACCCAAAAGACAAAAAAAAAAAAATTAAAAATGAAGAAGATCTAAGAGATCTAGCAGACCATTTTAAGTATGCAAACATTCAAATCAAGGGTGTTCTGAAGGGGAAAGAGAAAGAAAAAGGCATTGAAAACATGTTCAATGAAATAATAGTGGAAAACTTCCCAGGTACTGGTAGAGATATGGAATTCCAGTCCCAAGAGGCTAAAAGGTACGCAAACAGATTCAATCCAAAAAGACCCTCTCTGAGACACACTGTAGTCAAACTGTCATAAGTCAAAGACAAAGAGAGAAGCCTAAAACAGTAAGACAAAAGCATCAAGTCACCTTAAGGGAAACCCCATCAGACTAACAGCAGACTTCTCAACAGAAATTCTACAGTCCAGAAGAGAATGGGATGACATATTCAAAGTACTAAAAGATAAAACCTGACAGCCAAGAATACTTTACCCAGCAAGGCTATCCTTCATAAATAAAGGGGAAATAGAGTATTTCTTAGACAAACAAAAGCTGCAGGACTTCACCATCACATGACCAGCTGTACAAGAAGTCCTTAAAGGAGTCCTGCACCTGGAACCCGAAAACTGATAATCACCACCATGAATACAGTAGAAAGAACAAACACCACTGGTAGAATAGATATGCAAAGAATAAAAAGAAATAAACTATAACATACCACCTAAAAAATAAACAAAAATGGAAGACAAACAATAAAAGGGAAAGAAAGGAATAAAAGATATTTATATCAACCATAAGAAAAGTAATTAAATGACAGGTGTAAGACAATACCTCTCAATAATAACCCTAAATGTAAATGGATTCAATTCCCCACTCAAAAGATACAGACTGACTGATTGGATTAAAAAGCTAGACCCAACTATATGCTGTTTTCAAGAGACTCATCTCACCCATAAAGACACACACAGACTAATAGTGAAAGAATGGAAAAACATGTACCATGAGAATGAAAAACAAAAATGAGCAGGAGTAGCTATTCTTTTATCAGATAAAATAGACTTTAAGCCAAAAAAACACAAAAAGAGAAAAAGAAAGCCATTATATAATGATAAAAGGATCTATCCAGCAAGAAGACATATCAGTCATAAATATATGTGCACCCAACACTAGAGCACCCAGATATATAAAGCAAACGCTATTAGACCTAAAGAAACAGACCCTGATATGATAACAGTTGGGGACCTGAACACGTCTCTCTCATCATTGGACAGTTCATCTAGGCAACAAATTAACAGAGAAATATATGATTTAAAATACATTTTAGAAGAATTGGGCTTGGCTGATATCTACAGAACATTTCATCCAACAACTACAGAATCTACATTCTTCTCATCAGCCCATAGAATATTCTCCAAGATAGACCACATGGTAGGTCACAAATCAATTCTCAACAAATTAAAAAAAAAATCTCAAGTATGTTTTCAGACCACAATAGATTAAAACTAAAAATCAATAATGGATGAAACTCTGGAAACTATACAAACACATGGAAATTAAACAACATGTTCCTGAATGACCCATGAGTCCAAGAAGAAATTAAACAGGAAATCAAAAAATTTCTTGACACTAACAAAAATGAAGACACATCATAACAAAACCTGTGAGATGCAGCAAAATTAGTACTAAGAGGGAAGTTTATTGCAATAAATGCTTACATCAAAAGAACAGAGAGTTTTCAAATAAACAGCCTAACACTACATCTCAAAGAACTGGAAAAACAAGATCAATCCAACCCCAAGATTAGTAGACAGAAATAAATAACATAACAGCAGAACTAAATAAAATAGAGACTCAAAAAAGGATGCAAAAGATCAATGAAATAAAAAGTTGTCTTTTTGAGAAGATAAACAAAATAGAGCAAGCATTAGCAAGGTTAACTAAAAAAAGAGAAAACTGAAATAACATAAATCAGAAATGAAAGATGAGACATTACAACAGATACCACAGAAATATTAAGAATCTTTAGTGACTTTTATAAATAACTATATGCCAACAAATTTGAAAACCTAGAGGAAATGGATACATTTCTGGACACATAAAAATTAGCAACACTGAGCTAAGAAGAAATTGAAAACCTGAACAGAGTAATAACAAGAAATGAGATTGAAACAGTAATCAACAGCCTCCCAACAAAGAAAAGCCCAGGACTGGATGGCTTTACTGTTGATTTCAAGAAAATCTTTAAAGGAGAATTAATACCAAATATCTCCAAACTATTCCAAGAAATTGAAACAGATGTCAGTCTCTCAAACTGATCCTAGAGGCCAGCCTCACCTTATACCAAAGCCAAAGATATAACAAAATAAGAAAACTACAGGCAAATATCTTTGATGAACTTAGACACAAAAATCCTCAACAAAATATTAGTAATCAGAATGCAGCAGCATATCAAAAAAAAAAAAAATTATACACCACAATCAAGTAGGATTCATCCCAAGGGTGAAAGGATGGTTCAACATATGCAAGTCAATAAAACGTGATACACCACATCAAAAAAATCAAGGGCAAAATGCATGTGATTATCATAACAGATGCAGAAAAAGCATTTGACAAAATTCAACATTCTTTCATGATAAAGACTCTCAGCAAATTAGGTATAGAAGGAAAGTATCTTGACACAGTATAAGTCTTATATGACAAACAACTGCCAATATCATTCTGAATGAGGAAAGTCTGAAAGCTTTTCTCTTAAGAACTGGAAAAAGACAAGGATACTCACTCTCACCACTTCTTTTTAACATAGTATTGGAACTACTAGCCACAGCAATCATGCAAGAGAATATAGAGCATTCAGATTGGAAAAGACAAAGTCAAACTGTCCCTGTTTACAGATGACGTGATCCTATATATACAAAAACCTAAAGATACTACCAAAAAACTCTTAGAGCTGATAAACAAATTCAGTAAAGTTGCAGGATACAAAACCAACATGCAAATATCAGTAGCATTTTTATACTCCAAAAACAAACTAGCAGGAAAATAAATCAAGAAATAAAGCCCATTTAAAATAGTCACCCCAAAAATGAAATTCCTAAAAATCAA
>NW_007730728.1:136431-137368 GCF_000696425.1 Galeopterus variegatus
AAGCAGAGAATGATACTCACAAGGTCTGTGCTTTCATGGGGTTACTTAATACTAGTTGCAGGAGGCAGACAATAAAGAAATAAATAATCATGTAAAGTGTCTGGAGGTATTAATTGGTATAAAGAAAATAATGCAGGTTAAAGGAATACATTAAGATGAAGTGCAGTGGGGGTGCTAATTTAGATAGGAGTGTCACAGAAGGCATATCCATGCATATTTTAGAAAATCAGAATAATAAGATGCTTTAAGTTCTTAATAAAGTTATCTATTGTGGGAGATTTGCCTTCTACTAAAACATTATGTGAAGTGAGGGAGCAAGCAGCCATGCCAATATTTGGGGAAAAAATGCACCAGAACAGAAGCACAAGGTAGAGAAGCCCCAAGGAGGAAGCAGCAGNTTTATATACTGATAATATCCATCTTGAAATAAACTTAACAAGAAAGGTACTGACCCAGATGTAGAAAACTATAAAATTTTACTGATGAACAGAAAAGATCTGAACAGAGTCATCATTTATTCTTTGATGGCAAGGCTTCAGATATAAAAATATAAATTTTTCTATAGTTAACACATGTTATTTTATAAAACTTCGAGTATAATCTTGGGGGAATGTTTTGGAATTGGAAACATATTATTAAAGCTCATATTTAAGAATGTGTGTAAAGATAGCCAAGGAGATTATGAAAACAAAGACAATGAAGGGGATGGATAATACATATATTAAAAATGTTAATAATCAGAATAGGTTGGCATTAGAATAAGGACTGGTCAATTAATCAGTAAAACAGAAGACAGTGATGAAAATAGGTCTTTGTTACCTGAGATTTTAACATATGAAAATAAAAAGCATAAAAAGTCATTGGGGAAAATGGTTCACTTAATGAATCGAGCTGGCAAAGAAAATGAAGTTGGACTCATATAACACCATGCACACAC
>NW_007730728.1:138448-141293 GCF_000696425.1 Galeopterus variegatus
GGACGTTGATTTTTGACCTGCGTGAGGTCAGAAACCACGTAGGATTTTGAGCAGGGGAATGGCATTATCTGAATTATTTTTCAAAAGGACTGTTCTAGCTGCTGATGGAAGATTAACATTAATTCTATGGATTTTGTATTCCAAAAGCTTATCATAACTGAACTAACACATGGCAACCTACTCAGTGAAAAAAGAGCTTAATGATATAAACAGGAACCCACAGAAGAACAATTTTGAGTGGAAAGTGAATATATAAAAATATGATCAGTATTCCTAGCAGTCAAATGAAATCTCAATTAAAATAATAGTAAAATAGTTTTACATATCAGATTGGCAAAAATCATTAAACATCTGATATCACCTACTGCTCATGGCTATGACTGTAAGGAATATTCTTACACAATTTCTGGTGGAAATATAAATTTTTGTAGCCTTTTAGGCTACCTGTCTGGAAATACCCACTAAAATTAAAACTACACATGGCCTTTTACCCAGACACCTTGCTTCTGAAAAAATTGTATAAAATTAAAACTACCAAAATATATGAATATATGAGTATGCACAAGGATATTTATTGCACCATATATGTGGAGAAAAAAGTAAAACAAGTGAATAAGAGTGGCTGAACAAATTGTAGCCTAGCTCTACCATAGTAATTATACAGCCACTGGAAATTGAAGGAATATCAGTCTTCAGGAATAAATGTTTAAATGTGAAAAGTAAGACACTTAAAACTATAAATAATATGTTCCAATTTTTCTAAAAGAATCAATGACAAATCTCCCAGAATAGATAACTTGAATAACAACTTCAAGTATGTTATTATTTCAATTTTCTAAGATTTACACATATTTTAGAGGAGGGACACCAAAATGTCAATGTTTGTTATCTCAGTATAATGGGATTTCAGGTGGTTGTCATTATTATATATTATATATTATTTGAATTTATTGGAATAAATATGCATAATATGTATGATCAGAAGATAATTATAAAGATTTCTTAATTATTGTTGAAGACTCTTTAAAAACCCTATGCTAAAAGACCTATTAAATATTACTTAACCAACTGTTTCTCAGCTTATCTGACCACAGTACTCTCTTTTTAACAGAACACATAAAATTTCTGTTGAAATGAATGTCCCTTGGTAAAATAGCATAGGACATACTGTTCTAATGAGCCCATCAAAAAGAAATGATTAAATATCCCTGTGATGATGGTGCTACTAGGAGGTACAAACACATTAGCACAGTTCTGTTCCGTGTTCATGTGGAAGGTTTTGGGTTTTCCTTTCCACTATGAATCAAAACAAGAACATTGAAGAAATTGCCGAAAGACAGGGAAGTATATGCAAGGAACAGCGTGGCTCAATTCACTGAAAGAGAGAGGTAAGTGTGTAATCAACTTGTGAAATAATGTTCAAGCGTCCAGTTATCAAAAAAGGCAGATTTGAATAAAATTGTTTCCTTTTAAGTTGACCGATTTTTAAAGGATAATGGCTGCGGGATGCAGAGACTAGCATTCAAGTACATTGCTGTTGATAGTGTATATTGTTGCAAGCTTACAGGAATAGAATTTGCATTAAAATGCTCATATGCCTGGAAGCAGTGATTCTGCTTCTAGGAATATATCATAGGGATATCAGAAACATACACATACTGTTTAGTTACAGACATACTCACTGATGCATTATTTTTTTAATGGCAAACATTGAAAATAATATTAAAGGAAATGATCAAAGAATTTATAATGTATCTGAAAATAAAAATGATATTCATAACTGTTTAGTTACAGACATACTCACTGATGCATTATTTTTTTAATGGCAAACATTGAAAATAGTATTAAAGGAAATGATCAAAGAATTTATAATGTATCTGAAAATAAAAATGATATTCATATACACTTTTTAATGATATGGAGAAATATTTATATACTTATACAGTATATTTATATCTATATATTTATATACTTATACCATATATTTATATTAAATCATATATTTATATTAAATTAACTAAGAAAAGAAGAAAATGTGCTAAAGTTAATAATTCCTATGTTATTGCTCACTATAGGAGTGTTTTAGGTGACTTTTATTCTATTCCATATGCATTTCAGCTTTTAAATTATTCTTATTGATTGAGTTGAGGACTAGGAAAGGTAAGAACTAGGACCATAAAAAGTCCTTAAAAGTTGCAAACAGTAAGAGGGTATGTCAAAAGCTCATGGAAAATAGAATTGAAAGCAAAATGTTATTATTTCCATGAACATTTTGATGTACCCTTGTATTATGTCATTTCTAACATCTCTACAATATTAAACAAAGATATCAATTGTCTGTAATTCAAGACTAAAGCCTGTTTGCACCACATGTAGAATATTCTCTCAAAAAGCAGACACTTTGAATTGATCAAGAAGAAAATTTACGTATATTTCAGATAAATTTTCAAATTACTTTATTTTGGGTAAGGAGAGGAATGAAATCATTTCTTTATTTTTAGTAAAATAGTCTATATTCTGTATTAGGAAGCAATGTATACTTTGACCAGCCGAACCCAAATGTCAACAAAAATGTTGTTCAGCATTCCAAGAAATCAAGTAAGAGCCAAAAACAGGGGAAAAAAATCCATGTTAGGGTAGGAAGCATGGCAAAATTCCTTCTGAGGTTAAAAACAATAAAAATGTACAACCCACACTTTATCCTTTACAATAAATGTCCTGATAACTACAGAGAAACTAGAGAAACTAAAATTATGAACATAGGAAAATTAATATTCTACAATTTTATTCCCCTGAGGCCATATCATAGCGAACACCCTCAGGAAGTCAACTCATCAGATTTCTT
>NW_007730728.1:141969-143278 GCF_000696425.1 Galeopterus variegatus
TTTTTTTGGTTTGTTTACGAGGCAGAGCATCTTCTGAAACTATTGTCTCCACAAGAGCAAATTACCATTGGACCCTCTGTAGAGCACATCTATTTCCTGAAAAGTACCTTCTCACCAGAAGTCTCCCTTCTGACTCATAACATGCACTTTTATTCAATTTGCTATAGAAACTAACGATGAGAGATGTCAGAAATCCAGAACTCTTAAAACAACAATTTAAGATGATACCCCAGCACTTTATGTTATTGATATGAAAATTCCGTCAGTATATATTGTATACCCATTAACATAGATTTAAACTTTTTTATGTGTGTGTCATTTAAATTCTATGCACCAATAGTGCTATAGTACATGTGACAACTACCTCTCCCAGTCTTCACGTACTGACTTGATTCAGGAGGAGACATTTATCCATCAGCAACACCATTCTAATTAATCAAATATGTCCACTTCATTCTTTCAACAATTACTGAGCATCTTTTATGAACTAAGACTATGTATTTAAATAATGTGGATGCGACAATAAGCAAGAATAACGTTTTTTTATTGGTTGTGAATATTTATGAGATACAAAGCTGATTGTCACCCCTCATGCCCATAACCATGATGTAAGAGCCAGATTCATACTTGCAGCATACCCATTACCACAAATTGCATTTGTACCCCATGTCATGGTTTTGATGTAATAAGTGTCAAACTAGTGTAAATACCAGGAGGTTATGGATATAAATAATAGGGGCAACTAGGGAAATCAAAGAATTCTCAAAGAAAGTGACATTAAAATTAAGACTTAAAATATGCAAGGAAAATATCTTAGCCTGAGTTTAGTTAGCAGAGTATCTCCAAATGGTATGGGGCAAGGTTTTTTGGAGAGTTAATCTTACAGTAAGGGGGAGATTCATTAGAAGAAGCCAGTGTGATTGTTTCAGGAATATATGAGTGGAGGTAGGCCCCTAAAATAGTCTGTTAATTACAAAGACTCTGAAAGGATACCAATCCTGTGGCCATGTCATAAAATAGGAACAAATTTAAGAAAAGAATAGCAAGAAAAAAATGAATAAAGTATAGATGGTTAAGTAGATTAATATAATAAATGTTTAAGTCGATTAATATAGTAAACATCAAGAAAAATTAAGAGCTAAGAACATATAAAATATTCTGTGTAGTGATTTTAATAATTAGATAAATTACTTATTTGAAAAGGGAGCAAAATTGTTTTAAATTAAGAATAAGAAGACAACAATAAATGAGATTAATAGGAAAAAGAAAAAAGAGGATAAAAGGCATATTTAGAGTTAGGAAATTTTTT
>NW_007730728.1:144697-146613 GCF_000696425.1 Galeopterus variegatus
CAGGATGCTTGAGTCACTTTATGCTCAGGTAAGAAAAAAAGATGAATTAAAAAACAGGACTTTAACAACCTAATTTTTCTGATTTCCTACTTTAGCAAAAAGTTCTACAGCAGGCATTAAAGAGGTAATTAAGGTCAAAGTGTTCAGGAAATTAACTTGAATAGCATTAGTAGAGAAGACATAATGCTCTAGGGCACGTTGTGTATAGTACAACATGCTTAATATGATTTTGAGGAAAGAATTGAAAAATTGAATGTAACAGATAGAGTGTACTGTTCTGCCTCACCTTGGTATTGTAAACGCCCTTTACCTGAAATTGTAAATCACCTTTACCAGCATATTAATAGTCCATCAACTTTAAGCATGCATGTCCCAGACTGCACCTAGGTCTTAACTGAGTTGATAAGACATATGCATTTATACTGAGATATAGTCTCTTTCCTAAAGGAAAGATGTAGATGACTTTATTTGTTCTGTATTTGTTTGTTTGTTTTGGGGTTTTTTGTGGTAAAAAACACAACATAAAATTTACCTTCTTAACCATTTTTGGATGTACAATTTTGAACTGTATAGTTCAGTAGTATTAACTATATTCACATTGTTGTGAAACCAACCTCCAGAACTTTTCATCTTGAAAATCTGAAACTCTACTCCCATTAAACAGCTCCCCTTTCCTACCTGCCTCCAGCCCCTGTTAATCACCATTCTACTTTCACTTTCTATGAATTTGACTGCATTACATACCTCATTTAAGTGTAATAACACAGTATTTGTCTTGCTGTGACTGTCTTGTTTCACTTAGCATATTGTCTTCAAAGTTAATCTCCATTATAGCATGTGACAAGATTTCCTTTCTTTTTAAGGTTGAATAATATTTCATTGTATTTATATACTATATTTTGTTTATCCATTCATCTATTGATGAGCATTTGGGTTGCATCTACCTTNTTTTTTAAAAATTAAAAAATAAAAAGACGGTATAAAATAGGGATATGAAATCTAGAATTAAAATAGTGATTATAGAGTACAAGATGAAGTAGGATGATTAAAAGAAACACATAATAGGAATCAGAGTAAGAATGGTAACATTTCAGGTGAGAAAAAAAAAAGTCATGCATTCAGCAGGCAATTAAATTTTGCATAATTAACTTCTTGATTATACAGATGATCAGATTCCAGGTGATGTCCCCTAAATTTTTCTCTTCTAGTAGACAAGAGCCTGAAGGCAAAGAGTTACACAAAGCCTTCTTTTTTGCTCTCACCTTAGGTGTGCGACAATAGGGTATCCTGTAATTTGAGCACAAATTTTAAGCCCTATCAGTGAGGCTAAAGCCTGGCAGAAGGATGCCTAAGAGCATCAGCAAAACCTAGTAAATTCGCAACCCTCTTGTCTAGGGTATATCCCACTGCCTACTTTATTTTGTAAAGAGGAAATATATTTAATTCAAAATATTGTTTTATTTGTTCAAATAGCATGCCCCCTCCTGAAGGAACCATATCTCTTTTCTAATGACAATTCAGTCTTTACTAATATATCACCATGATTACTTTCACAGTCTTATTCCTACTTCAACCCCTTGCTGGAATATAAAATCTCATATTCTTACAAAAACTGCTGCTTTGACCGGACAGGATAACAAATATTGGTTTCTCTTTTCCTCATGTTTTAGTCTTAATAAAATTCAAATTCTTTATATTCAAGAAGATGCTTCTTGAAATCCATCACTGTTTGGTGGTCTCTGCTGATTTGGAATGATCGAGTAAATACCCAGTCTGTTCCTGTTTGAATTACAATTCGAAGTGTAATGTGTCTACTAAGCATCACATATGCTTTGAAATTGGGAATGAATGGCTGGCAAAGGAGTGCTATGTGTATCGTATATGCACAGTAACACATAGTGAAGCTATGATTAAGA
>NW_007730728.1:148463-149465 GCF_000696425.1 Galeopterus variegatus
CAGACATATTATTTCCAAATATTTTCTTGCATTCCATAGATTGTCTTTTACTCTGTTGATTGTCTCCTTTGATGCACAAAGTTTTTAAGTTTAGTATAATCCCATCTGTCTATTTTTTATTTTGTTGCCTATGCTTTTCATGTAAAGAAATCATTACCTAGTCCAATGTCCTGAAGATTTCCCCCTCTTTTGTTCTAGAAATTGTATAGTATTACATTTTACATCTAGATTTAATCCCTTTTGAGTCAATTTTTGTATATAGTGTATGATAAGGGCCCAACTTTATTTACTTAATTTGCAGTTGGATATCCAATTTATTTATTTTTTTTGAAGATACTGTCCTTTCCCCCCTGAGTGGTCTTGATAATCTTGTTGAGAATCATTTGACCATATATATGAGGGATTACATTTGGTCTCTCTATTCCACTGATCAATTTATCTGTCTTTAGTACCACACTCTTTTTATTACTGTAACTGTGTAATATGTTTGAAATCAAGAAGTGTGAATTATCCAATTTTTCTCTTTTTCAAAATTCTTTTGGCTATTTGTGTTTTATCAAGATTATGTATATTTTTAGGATTTTTTTTCTATTTCTGAAAAAAAGTCATTGAAATTTTGATAGGGATTGCATTAAATTTATAGATTGCTTTGGTTAATTTGGAATAATGTATATCAGGCTATTGTTTTATGGAGTGTTCTTCATATGTCTATTAGGTCCAATTTTTCTACATCATTGTTAAAGTCCTATGTTTTCTTATTGACCTTCTGTCTGATTGTTCTGTCCTTTATTGAAAGTGAAGTATTGAAGTATCCTACTATTTTTGTGTTGCTATCTATTTTTCTCTTTAATTCTTTCAAAGTTTTCTTCATATATTTAGGAGCTCCGAGATTTGGTGAATAAAATTTATAATTGTATGCCATCTTGTTGAATTGACCCTTTTTTCCTTATATATTGCTCCTCCTTGTTTCTTGTAGTCTTTTTAATTTAAAGCCTATTTTTT
>NW_007730728.1:150283-159019 GCF_000696425.1 Galeopterus variegatus
TTTTTTACTGATACTAATATAGCCACTCATGCTCTTTGTTGCTTGTCATTTGCATGGAATATCTTTTTTTATCCTTTTTCTTTCAGCTTATGTGTGTCCCTAGATATAAAGAGTGTCTTTTGAAGACAATATCTAGTTGGATCCTATTTTTTTTAAGCTATTCTGCTAACCTATGTCTTTTGACAGTGGAGTTTAATCCATTTACATTTAAAGTAATAACAAATAGTGAAGAACTTATTATTGCCATTTTATTAATTGTCTTCTTTATATATTGTAGCTTTGTTGTCCCTCCATCCACTTGCTGCCTTCCTTTGTGTTTTGTTAATTTTTTTAGTGATATGCTTTGATTAGCTCCTCATTTTCTTTTGTGTATATTATACAGATTTTGTGTGTTCACATGTATGTGTGTGTATGTGTGTGTGATTGCCATTGCAATTACACAGAGCATCATAAAGGTATAGAATTTTATTTTAATCTGTTACCAACTTAGCTTCAATCATATATTAATCTTTAACCCCACACTTCATATTATTGATATCAAAATTTCATCTTTTTATATTGTATATGCATTAATATAGGTTTATAATTTTTTATGCTTTTGTCATTTAAATTCTATGAACCAAAATTACTATAGTTCATGTTTTTACTTTTACCAGAGAACCTTATATTTTTGTACAGCTTTGTGTTTCTATCTACCGTGTTTTTATTGAAACTTGAAGGACCCCCTTTGTCTTTTATTTAGGCAGCTTGATTATAATGTGCCTTGGCTTGGTACTTTTTGAATATATCCAAGTCGAAGTTTTTGGAGCTTCTTGAATTCATATTTCTAGTTCTTTTCTCAGATTTGGAAAGATTTATTCCTTTACTTATACAAATAAACTCTCTACCTCTTTTTTTTTTTTTCCTTTCTTTCTTCTCTTTCTGGGATGCCATAAATGGTCATTTGATAGTGCCCCATAAGAACTTTATGTTCTCTTCACTTTATAAAAAAAATTTTTTAGCACGTTTGATTCAATGATCTCAAATAATCTGCTTCATGCTTATTGATTCTTTGTTTCATCTAATAAAGTCTTTTTCTGAGCTCCTCTAATACATTATTCCATTTAGCTATTGCATTTTTCAGCTTCAAAATTTTTGTCAAAATCATTTTTATAGTTTCTATCTTTGTTGATATTCTCACTCTGTTCAGGTATTACTTTTCTCATTATGTTTAGTTGTCTATCTGTATTCTCTTTCAGCTTATTGGGTATTTTTGTGACAGTTACTTTTAAATCATTATCAGGCAGCACATGGATCTGTTTTTTTTAGAGTTGGTTTCTGGCATTTTTGTTTTGTTATTTTGATTTGGCCATGTTTCCTTGTTTCTTTGAATGACTCTTAATTTTTGCTGAAATTTGGGCATTTGAAGAAACAACTACTTCTCCTAGTTGTTGCTTACTGACTTCATGCAGGGAAAGACCCTTACCAATTACCTTGTCTGAAGGTCCTAGGACCTGTCAAAACTTTTGTTATTTATTTCTCTGCCTGGTATATTCCTGCAGAACTGGAACTCTAATGCACTTCTTGCTATTTTTCCCCAGTGGTTTTCAAATTCTAGCACCAGTCCTGTTTGGCCCTCCAACTCTGGCAAGGCAGAAAACAGTCCCCCAGGTAGCCTCCATACAAGCCAGAAAGTTGTACACATGATATACTTTTTTGTTTCTGTCCCACGGGAGGGGTCCTGATATAGAGGTGTTCCTCTTACTTACTCAGTGCTATGTTACATAGAGAGAGGAGGACAAACAGGCCAGAAACCACAATTTTTTCTACCACTTTTGTTGGTATCCCTTCTTAGTTTTAGAATTATCTAGGAGGTGTAGATTCTCAACTGGTCTTTCAAGTTCTCACAGAGGCATTCTTGTCTGTATTTTGTTGGCAACTCAGTGTCTTTGTGAAGGAAGGGGGGCCTGTAGCTTCTTACCTCAACATCTTGCTGATGTCCATCTGTTTGTTTGCTTTATAACAAATGCTTTTTGAGCTTCTATTATGTTTTGAAGACTGTTATCTGTTAGGTTCTCATTGATCCCCTGCTATAATCTTTACCATCATCTATCAAATATCTAAATTTCTAATCTGATTATGCCACTTAATTCCTTAAATCTTTTCAGTGGTCCCTCCTTGTCTATAGTATAAAGTCCAACCTCATGCACGTGTTTCAGGCCTTGCAAGGCATAACCTCCAACCACTTTTTCATTTTCATCTTCCTCTAACTACCTCTTCAGTTCATATAATCCTGCACCAAGAGATGTTTTTGTTATTTTCCTGTTAGTCTATATTTTCACCCCTCCATGATTTTGCATATGCTATTTAAACTAACAGAGACATCTCTGTTTCTTCTTCCCCTATATATTTTATGATCCGCTCAGATTTTGGCCACCAGAGATGGAAAAGGGGGAATGGGAGGGAGCATTAGTAACAAATTGGTAATGGGCCACAGAAAATGCTTACATTGCATAATGTTGATTGGACTAATTATCTTGATTTGAGCAGGTATTGATATTCAATGCTCTATCCCATAGATATGTTTCAATTTAAAATAACAACAATAATAATAATTAATAATAATAATAATAATAAAAGTGGTCTACTCAGATTTTGTATCCTAGGTTAGCTGAACCTCCTCTACTTGGATTAGTATAGATATGTTTCAATTTAAAATAACAACAATAATAATAATTAATAATAATAATAATAATAATAAAAGTGGTCTACTCAGATTTTGTATCCTAGGTTAGCTGAACCTCCTCTACTTGGATTAGTTGGTTGTTCCACAGTATAGATATCTATTATGGCATTTTTCAAATTGTGTTTTAATTATTTGTCTATTGACTATTACTCCTTTTTCTATCATCACTAGTAAACATGCAATCCACCCAGCAGGTGCCAATAATTGTCTACTAAATGAATAAATAAAATAATTGTCCTGAAAGATACTGTTTAATATTTCCCCAGTGCCTCTTCTTTTAATGAATGTGCAACTTAGATAAACTTAAATAATGTGCTTATTTTTACTGAGAACCTTTTACTCCAGAGAAACTGCAAAGTTGCCTCTCAGAAAAAAACATCATTTTCACCTGAGACATTTATGTTCAATATTTTTAACACAAACATAGGCAGATGTAAAAAAATGCTTCTGAATGTTTAGCTAATTCAATAGCTCAGCGCTTTCATGTTTTGATAATGTCTTAATAGAGAAAGGAAGAAAATGACAGTTTGATGTTACTCCTGTTACTTAGGCAGAAAAATATTTCTTTATCTTTTTTCCCCATTTACATAAAAACATACCTTTCAGATTTAAATTTCTGAGAATCATCTTCATAAACTTTTTGAATTTTTTAAAGGAGATTCATGCTGTCCCTTGTTCAATCTTTCTTTGGGGTTTCAGTGATGCCTTCTGGCTAACTCTACCCAGCTATGTGCTCACCTTTTCACCCACTGCAAATTTAATATATCTCAAATGTAAACTTCACTATGATAGCCACATTGTTTTATCTAATGTTCTATCCTCAGTGCCCAGAATTATTTGCCTGGCAACTATTCTTATCTTTAAATCCAGAGTCTGTGCTATTAGGCCTATCTTGCATTAGTCTGTGTTTATTAGTTCAGATCCTTTCTTTCCTCTTTCAGTTTCTGATGCCTGCCAGAATTCCTTGATTTGTGGCTGCATCACTCCAATCTCTACCTCAGTGGTCACATGACCTTCCCTTCTTTTATCTGTGTGAAGTTTGTCTCAGCTTTTCTCATAAGGACATACATCATTACCTTTAGGGCCCACCTTCCTAATGCATAACAATCTCCCCATTTCATGAGTCCTAACTTAATCACATAGTTTGCCATATAAGGCAATATTCACAGATTCCATGAACTGAAGAATATTTTTCAGCCTACCTTAGTTTGTTTCTACAGAACTTGGGCCAAGCCTATAATTAAAGAACACTATACAATTAGATAAGTAAAATAGTATTTTGATGATGATATGTAAAAGTAAAGAAATCGTGTTTTAGAACTTCAGTCTATAGTGGGAGGTTTTTATTTTTGCTTTTAATTACTAAAACTGTAGATCTGCCTTTCCCTTTTACTAACAAAATATTTTACTTAGGAATATAAGTTATTAGAATGTATTGAATGGAATTCTAATGTGATGGTACTTTGTTTTTGCTTCTAACATAAGCTTAAGCACAAGATCAGTTTGTAATGGTTTTACTTATTATAAAATAGTTTAATGCATGATAATTGATGGAAATGCTATTTCTAACTACTAGTTATGTTACCAAGGATTTTATTTTCCTTATACCCTATAAAGGAATAATTAAAGTATAAAGATTCAGATAAGGAACTGACTCTCCATATGGTTGAAATTTTGGCTCTATAGTGTTTAAGGAGCTGTTTTTGGACTGTTGAGAAAGTAATGTATGCATATAGAAAAGATAAGACTAGAGAAGCCAAAAGTGTGGATTTGGAGAGCAAAACATACTTTAAACCTCAAAGGCCAGGGAGTAACTAAGTGTCTTTTAGCAAAGAGAATGTTTGGAGAGGTAGGTGGACAGAAGCAGGAACAGAGAGAAACAGAATTACTTGACACTCCAGTGTTCATGAGTAATACGGAGCTGTTCCCTAATACTGGTCTAGGGACCAGACTAGGTACTCAGACTCTTAAATGGTTCATGAAAAAAATGTGTATAAACTTATTTATACTCTTCAAAGAAGAAAATGTCTTCAAAGAGCTTTAGTTTAAAATGAATATTTTATCATGAGATTAAACCCTTCCTAATTTTTGATGGCAAATGATATTTATTGTATGATGTAATGGTGAGAGCACTTACCATTCGGGTGTAGACAGGTTGTTCATATGTCTTCTGGAAGCAATTAAATGCGTGGGAAATATCATGGCCCCACTAGGCATTATCAGGTGTGATCACATGGCATTTATTTCCCCTTTTGCTGAGAACACCCTGATGTCCTTACCTACTTCCAACTTTAAGGACCCTTGACACCATTTCTATTCTCTTCCCATTCAAGTACAACTATGTAGCAGATCCGTGGCAATTGGAGACTACTTTTTTTTCTGGAAGCCCACTGACCAGATGCTTGCTCCTAGGGTTTCTGCTCCTTGTATCTCTGGAAGCACTCCCATCCACCTCCTAAGCCCAGTTATCCTTCTAGTATATAAACTCTTATTTCATCTATCCAGAATCGTGTTGTGTGTGTGTGTGCATGTGTGTGTGTGTGTTGGTGTGTGTTTAAATTTCTGTTGTACCAGAAACTAGCTGATATATTTACCAAACAGTTGTGCAACCTTGAGAAAAGTATATGCTTTGTTGGCTTGATTATGACGTTTGCCTCAGAAGGTTGAGAGAATTAAATGAGTTATTGTATTTAAAGAGCTGAGCGTAGTTAGCTATTTTACTATTATTATTACTGTTACTGCTATACAAGGCGCAGAATCACAAGCCACAAAAGGCATTGCAAAACATTAGTACTTTCCCTGTGGCTGTCAGTTATTCTTATAAAAGCCAACAGAGTGGAAGGATAAAAGCTTAGGGAGTTACCCTCAGTATTTCCAACAACCATCTTTAAAATCAACTTCCAAGCATAAAACGACCTTGGTTTAAAAATAACTGGAATTAATCTGTAGTACCTGCTTCTAAGCCTTGCTTTCTAATGCTGACTTGTCACTAATTGTCGTCTTTAAAATCAACTTCCAAGCATAAAACGACCTTGGTTTAAAAATAACTGGAATTAATCTGCAGTACCTGCTTCTAAGCCTTGCTTTCTAATGCTGACTGTCACCAATTGTCTTTAGTGGTTTAGCCTTTTGCAAAATTCCCACAGAACTCATTCAAATGAAATTCTCCAAAACATCAAAACTGTTCATTTGTAGTGGACTTTCTTGACAGTGAGTTCTCAGCCACCAAAGTACTTCCTCAAATGCATAGAATCAGGGAAATAACATCTTGTTTACATTCCTCAAATCAGTAATTAGCCCAGGCAGAACCAGAGAAAGCAGAGTAAGTAATGGTGGCTGAACATGTGATAGAATTTATTAATAACCTGATCAGACAATCAATCCATCAATCAATCTGCTCTGATGATCTCATGTCCCTGAGTAATAAATTACCAAGTGCAAGCAAAAAATGTGAACTCAATCTAAAAAAAGAAACAAAATGTTTTTCACTCACTTTACACTTTTTTTTGCCCTTGAATCTCTATGATCCTTTTCATGTGATGTTTGATTCCAGTGGACAATTTGAATGTATGATGGATTTTCTTCCCATAAAAGTAATTAGGGTGTTTGAGATAGTGAGCCAAGCTGAAGAGTACATACTGATTAAAGGCTTCTGCTTTAAGTAATAAAGAGCCAGCCTCAAATCTCCTCTCCTTCTCCCTATGGTGCAAATCGCACATAATTGGAAGTGCTTTCTCTGGTTTTTCTAACAGAAACCAGAGAATGCATTTCCTGTGCAGTGCTTTTTACTACACAGAGCTCACTGACCCTTGCACATCTAGCACCTTTATGGCTCCTTGACAAAGAATGGAAATCATGTGGGCAGTCACAGTTCTCAAATGTTGTACTTGTAGCTGGCATAAGACTGCACAAGATAGTAGTATTTTTGCCCAGCGGCCTAAGTATGATGCCTGTAAATACAGAGGGACACAGTTTGGGATTAATATTTTACCTTGAAAATGTCTTCAGATTTTTCGTGACAGAAGAACTTTTTATTACACAGAGATCGATAGCTTATAGTCACAAACAATCAGGTTGTTTAGGCTCAGAATCAAACCCTGTTTGTTGCATGTTTCCTTGAAAACTGACAGGTTTTAGGAAGGGAGGAAGAGAAGATGGTTATATGAATGAAAATTTAAATAAAGAAAGAAAGCAAGAAAAAAAAAATAATTGCTGCCCTGTTATGCTTTCATTACTGCTTTTGGCTTCATGTCAATATGGATTCACTTAAGATCACAGAGTAAAATGGGCCTGGCTGTTTTTCTGGCTATGAACGTTAGCTAACACAGCCTTTCATCAGGTCTAAGCAGACATGGGGAATGCATTACTTTGGAGGCAGTTCAAGTTGAAAGGTTAACGGATGGTCTTCACCTTTCTTCATGGAGATTCAGATAGCACTATTTTCTGAAGTTGACCAAATGACACGATTGTCATTTAGTTATTTTAGATGCTCTCAACAAAGCAAAGAAGTAATGCCCAGGTTCTAATATCATGTTAAAGTATTAGCAGTGGACAGCAAAATAGAGACGTAAGGAAAAATAGATTAAATGTGGAAATGCACATTGCACAATAGCTGACACATAGCTCCAAAAACGTTAGTTAAATTAATGGTAAAGCTATTATTATTATATTAAAGAAAATAATATGTCTTGTACTTTCTCATTCCTCCTCTTTAAATAGCTTTGACCACTTGACCTGTACCTTTTAACTTAGCCCCATGGGAGTGTCTGAAATAAATACTGGCCTTTATCATATTTAAAATTTAGTTCAATATTCCAGAGTTCAGTCCTCCAGGCATGAATTTCATTGCTTTCTTGTTCCATCCCTTTTTCCAGCCCAGTCATGCCCACCCCAAAACTCTCTGCATTTCTCTTGCCTTTTCTCCTCCTCAAACTCCTCTTTGTTTCTTCAAGGAGGTGCTGCTAGCATTTGGCATGGGATAATTATTGATTGTAAAGAGCTATCTTACACTTGCAGAATATGTATCATCCTTGGCCCCCCAGGCTCCAAATGCTAACAGCACAGCCTAGTTTTTATGATCACTTCTAAAGCCCTCAGACATTTCAAAACAACCCAGCCTGGATGTCATCCTTTCTCACATTTTTCGAATAATGGCTATTCTCTAGCCCTCTGTAATATTTGATGCTACCTGTACTAGTTATCTATTGCTGTGTATCAAATTTCCACAAAGCATAATGGCTTGAAACAACATCCCTTTACTGTTCGTCTGAGTATGTCTTTACAGGTGAGGTGAGTCTCTTGCAGACAGTATCTGTTAGTGTCTAGCTTTTCAATCCAATCAGCCACTGTGTCTTTTGAGTATAGAATTTAATCCCTTGCAGACAGTATCTGTTAGTGTCTAGCTTTTCAATCCAATCAGCCACTGTGTCTTTTGAGCATAGAATTTAATCCACTTACTTTTAGGATTGTTATTGACAGGTATTGTCTTACTTCAAGCCTTTTATCAATTTTCACTTGGATATTTCAGGTATTTAAGTATTTGGATGCTTTAAGTATCCAATATTTAGGTACTTGGATGTTCTAAGTACCTTTTGTTCTTTCTCTTTTATTGTCTTCGGTGTTTGCTGATTTTTGGAGGCTTACAGTTCTTTTCTTTCTTGTTTTCACTTTGGTTCTCCCAGTGGGTTGTGTTCTGTCATGTGCATTCATGGTGGTGAATACCAGTTCTTGGATTCCAGAAGCAGGACTCCCTTGAGGATTTCTTGTAGGGTTGGTCGTGTGCAGTGTTGAACGGCCACAGTTTTTGTTTGTCTGAGAAATCCACTATGTCTCCTTCATTTCCGAAGAATAGCCTCGATGGGTATAGTATTCTTGGCTGGCAGGGGTTTTTTTTCTTTTTTTTCTTTTATGATTTTGAATATATAATCCCATTCTCATCCAGCCTATAGAATTTCTGTTGAGAAGTCTGCTGTTAGTCTGATGGGGACTCCCTTATAGGTGACTTGATGCTT
>NW_007730728.1:159641-160987 GCF_000696425.1 Galeopterus variegatus
TATATCTGGGAAATTTTCTGCTATTATTTTGTTGAATATGGTCTCAATGCCTTTTCTGTTCTCCTCCCCTTCAGATACACCATGATTCAGATGTTTGTGTGCTTAAGCTTGTCTGTTATCTCTCTTAGATTTTCTCCATTTGTTTTTGTTGGTTTGTTTGTTTGTTTGGTCTGCCTAAGTTTTTTTGAAGAGACTGTCTTCAAGATCAGAAGACTGTCTTCTGCTTGCTCTAGACTACTGCTTAAACTCTCAGTAGTGTTTTTGTTGTTGTTGTTTGTTTGTTTTTACTTTGTTGAATGACTCCTTCAGTTCCAGGAGTTCTGTTACATTCTTTTTAAAAGTATTAATCTCTTTGTAATTTTCCTCCTTCATGTCCCAGATAGCTCATTGTGTGCTCTAACTACATCTTCTTGTATCTCATTGAGTTTCCTTAAGGTTTTATACTCAAAATTTCTTTTCAGTCATTTCAAGGGTTTCCTGCTCTATAGGGTCTGGTACTTGACAGTTGTTGTATTCCTTTGGTGGACTCATATTTTCTTATTTTTTCATATATCTACTATCTCTTCATTGATGGCTGGTCATCTGGTAGAACNATTTTCTTATTTTTTCATATATCTACTATCTCTTCATTGATGGCTGGTCATCTGGTAGAACAGTTGCTTCCTCTGTTACTCTCCTTCCCTGGACTCCATCTGTGACCCTCCTTGTGTCAGTGCAATTGAGTGATTGGTGGTGCACCTGCACAGCAACAATTGCTGCTGTGGCTGTTGCTGTGGTAGCAGGCTAAGCTTGCAGCAATGGTGTCTATGGTGGTGGCTTTGGCAGGCTGCCCGCATGGCAGCAGTGGCTCTAACAGTGGTGGGCTGCTTACACAATGATGGCAGCTGCCTGGCAGCACTGGTGATGGTGGCAAATATAGCAGTGGTGTCCAAGGTGTCCACAGTGGCAAGGTGTCTGCTCAGCCAATGTGTCCCCAGCAGCAGTAGGGTTACCTTGTGGCAGTGGCAGTGGCATCGGTAGCTGCAACTGCCTCCCTGGCATCTGTGGTGTCCTTAGCTGCAGTGTGGTTATCTCAGGGTGGTGGCAGCAGTGCCAGTGGCTGCAGCTGTCTATCTCACATCTGTAAATGTCCTTATAGCAACAGGGTTAACTCACGGCAGCAGCAATGACAGCGGTGGTTGCAGTCACTTCCTTCATGTCTGTGGAGTCTGTGGCCTCAGTGATGGGCCACCTGCAGGACTGTTGATCTGCAGGGAGCTGCTCTGTGATGGGTGATAGTTCTGGAACCAGACATTGACTCTGGTGATTGCAGCAGTCATGGCAGTGTGCCCATTTCAATCTTCTTC
>NW_007730728.1:162791-164943 GCF_000696425.1 Galeopterus variegatus
GAAATGTTTGATAAAGTTAAAATACATTTTAAAGTTAGAGGGAAGCAGGGTAAAGCTTTCTCAGAGCAGACAACAATGGAGAAGAGAGAAACAAGATACATGGTTAACTGTGGCTTAACCTGAGTCAGGGAAGTTGGTGCAAGAGAGAGCTACGAGCAGGGGAAATAAAAAGCCACATAAAAGTCTCTTGCCAGGTCAATGTTTTTAATGCAACTATTATTTTATTTACCCTAGTTTCTTCAAGGTGAAATTATGAGGATAAAAATACATCCCAAGAAAATGTATAATTTTTAGAACTGAAGGAGGCAGATCAAGTGAAATAATTTGAGAACTGGAGCTTAGGAGCTTAGGACTTCAGGGCTGTTCCCTGCCCTTCCACTGAATTACTGTGTGATCTCAAGTAACTTAATTAACCTTTCTGGACCAATTCTTCCTCCTCTGAAAAGGCATGTGACAATATTTACCTAACATCGGTGTTGAAAGCTTGATGCAATGATGTGTTTTAGTACCAAGTACAGTGCCTGGAAAATTGTAAGTAATGAGTAAGTGGCTCCTTCTTTCATTTCGTTCCTCCTTTTTGATCTTTTCTCAATAGTCCTGCTTGCCATTAGCTTTCTTGTTCAAATATATGTTTCATACAAGATATTTTGTTTTGTTTTATTTTGTTTTCACTTGATTATTTAGAGTCAGCACTTGAAATTCATAACATCTGCCTTTGAAATTCTGTTTCCCTTAATATCGAGATAGTTGAATAAATCCCAATAAAAGTTAGGTTTTATAAATTTATTAATTCAATCTCTACAATGTAGGGAAAAAAACACTGAACCATTTTTACCCTGCCAATTTACAAGACACCACTGCTAATACTAAAATAATTTGAGAAAGCAGATTGTTTTCAGCTAATGGCATTCACTCATGTTTTCAATTTAGAGACCTTCTACTAAGTATCAATTACAACCCACACTTCAGAGAGGNTCATGTTTTCAATTTAGAGACCTTCTACTAAGTATCAATTACAACCCACACTTCAGAGAGGTAACAAATCAATCCGATTTCAGATCATTTGATAGAAGAGAAAAGATGACTAGGAAGCTTTATGCAATTGTCACTTTCACTGTTTAAGTCAAGAAGGATAAAGATAGAGGATCAGAGACCAAAATCTAACCTAATCAGTGAAGTTCCTCCAGGCTAAAGAACTGGAGGGTTATTATTAAAATCCTTAAAGAAGACACAATAAAATCTCAAGGTTAAGCTTTTCAGGCAACAGACACTTAAACATTAAGAACAGCAGCACATGATCAGTTCCCCAAAGGGCTTACAGAGATTGCCTAAACTGGTCTAATTTCTAATTTATTCCTAGTGTCTTAGGAGTGGAGTGTGATTATCTATAAAGTGATGAAGCCTCTTTATACAAAGCACGTGTGCCTAGGTCTAACTCAGGTCCTTACGAGGGAATTACACTCCATAAGCCATGCCAGCACATTTCTGTGGCAGTGCAAGGTCTAACAAACAGATAGTTGGAACTATTTGAGTTAAATGTTCCTCTCTTTCCATCCATGGATGACAAGTCTGACATGTAGAGCAAGTTTCTGTGCTAGGACCTGGACTAAATTTTCTCTGCAGATCTGAAGTAAGGGCAAAAGGTTTAATTTATGAATGAACTTCATAAATAGCTTTGTAAGGGCAAAAGGTTTAATTTATGAATGAACTTCATAAATAGCTTTGTAAGTTGCTTGGTGATTATATAGTCTGTTGACATCTGCCACAGATCACTGATGTCTGATCACAACATCAAGAGCAAGTGACTGGAGTGCAGGAGAAACTCCATTGGCTCTTCATGGGCTTTCTGGCTTTGAATTCAACATGCTACCCCTAAATGTACTCTAATGTCTCTCATGTGTTCTCATTAGCAGGCCTGCAGGATAACTTCTTCTCGACATATTTTGGAAGTATGCTGATACCCAGAAGATGTTCCTTAAACAGTATTTGTGAAAGTCATGTATCTCCATGGTGATCACAAGGCAATGTATAGCATATCCACAATTAAGAAAAACTATGACAGGTGCACTGTTTTATGAAGTGTCATCTGGGTCCAGAGCAGGAAAATTGTAAGCCCCTAGTGTTTTGATGTTCACTTTTTTATTTTTTTTTT
>NW_007730728.1:165313-173271 GCF_000696425.1 Galeopterus variegatus
CAGATCACTGATGTCTGATCACAACATCAAGAGCAAGTGACTGGAGTGCAGGAGAAACTCCATTGGCTCTTCATGGGCTTTCTGGCTTTGAATTCAACATGCTACCCCTAAATGTACTCTAATGTCTCTCATGTGTTCTCATTAGCAGGCCTGCAGGATAACTTCTTCTCGACATATTTTGGAAGTATGCTGATACCCAGAAGATGTTCCTTAAACAGTATTTGTGAAAGTCATGTATCTCCATGGTGATCACAAGGCAATGTATAGCATATCCACAATTAAGAAAAACTATGACAGGTGCACTGTTTTATGAAGTGTCATCTGGGTCCAGAGCAGGAAAATTGTAAGCCCCTAGTGTTTTGATGTTCACTTTTTTATTTTTTTTTTTATTTTAACTTCTCAATATACATTGTAGTTGATTTTCATGACTCTTTACCCATTCCTCTTCTCTGCTCCCTTCCTCCTCTCCCCCCCCGCCACATCATATCTGTTCACTTGTCTTAAAAAGTTCAAGGAATTATTGTGATTGTTATGTCTTTTTCACCCTCTCCTTTATTTATTTTTGTGTTTATTTATTTGTTTATTTTTAGCTCCCACAAGTAAGTGAGAACATGTGGTATTTCTCTGTCTGTGCCTGACTTGTTTCACTTAATACAATTTTCTCTAAGTCCATTCATGAACTTGTTGTAAATGGTAGTATTTCATTCTTTTTTATAGCAGAGTAGAATTCCATTGTATAGATATACCACAGTTTCCTTATCCACTCATCTGATGATGGACATTTGGGCTGGCTCCAACTCTTGGCTATTGGAAAGAGTGCTGCGATGAACATTGGGGAACAGGTATCCCTTCGGCACGATGATTTCCATTCATCTGGGTATATTCCCAGCAGTGGAATAGCTGGGTCATATGTAGATCCATCTGTAATTGTTTGAGAAACCTCCATACCATTTTCCATAAAGGCTGCACCATTTTGCAGTCCCACCAACAGTGGATGAGAGTTCCTTTTTCTCTGCAACCTCTCCAGCACTTATTATCAGTCTTTTGGATATTAGGCATCCTAACTGGAGTGAGATGGTATCTCAAAGTGGTCTTGATTTGCATTTCCTGGATGCTGAATGATGTTGAGCATTTTTTCACGTGTCTATTGGCCATTCGTGTATCTTCCTTTGAGAAATGCCTATTCAGCTCCTTTGCCCATTTTTTAATTGGGCCATTTGTTTTTTTACTGTAAAAAATAAAAGGCTTAGGAATAAAGTTAACCAAGGATGTGAAAAATATTTATGAAGAGAACTACAAAGCACCATTGAGAGAAATTAAAGAGGATACGAGAACATGGAAAGACATCCCATGCTCTTGGATTGGAAGAATCAACATTGTGAAATGTCCATATTACCCAAAGTGATCTACAGATTCAATGCAATCCTCATCAAAATCTCAATGACATATTTCTGAGAAATGGAAAAAACTATCCAGACATTTATACTGATGTTCACTTTTTAAGACATGGGGTTTATTCACCAAGATAAGATAACCTCAACATGTATCTATTCTTTGGTTGGTTTTTGCTTATTCGGTCTTTCTTTTTTATCTTCCTACTTTCCTTTCTTCCTGGCTGCCTTTTTTCTTCTTCTCCTTCTTGATTTCATTTTCCTAAAGGTTGTGTCTACATTATCTGCTTTAAGCCAAGTAGATAATAATAATAGTAAAAAAAGTGCCAACTATGGGCAAGACATTATGCTAAATGCAGTGTGAAATATGGCTTTGGCTACAAAGTTCTTATCTTCATGAAACTTAGCCTAGTTCAGAATGCAAGTATGCACACAGATATATAGAACTAACTAATGATGGCAATATACACCAAGGGTCGCAGTGGAAAAAATTTAGACAGAAAAAATTTGACTAACTCCCTTACACAGAGAAACTTACATAGGAAAACAAATGGCACTTGAATTGGGTCTTGAAGAGTGGTAAGGTTTTACAGAGAGAAATAAACTGAAGGTAAAAATTCAAGGGGCCGGCCTGGTGGCACACTGGAGAGTGCACTGCTTGGGAGCGCGGCGGCGCTCCCACCGAGGGTTCAGATCCCATGTGGAGACTGGTTCCCGCTCACTGGCTGAGCATGGTGCGGGTGCAACACCGAGGGTTGCGATCCTGTTACCGGTCAGTAAAAAAGACAAAAAAAAGGAAAAAAAAAAATTCAAGACGGATGGAATAAAATAGGGAAAGAAGGAAACTTAGGGGTTGGGAGATTGACTCCACATTTTTAAGGATTTTAAGGAATGGAGATTAGAGTTTGGTAATATGATTAGTAACAAAAACAAAACAAAATACAAATGGGAAAATCAGCAGGTTTTAGATGATTTGGGGATAGGATGATGAATATTCTGCATGTATTGATTTTTAGAACAGAAATGGAAATTCAGAACAAGATTTGAGGATAAAGATTGGAGCCAAAGACACAAAAATGTTGATATCCAGAAGCAAGAACTAATCTTTTGGGAGGATAGGAAAGTAGGACTTTACAGACTCATAAAGCTATAATATTTTAGGAGAGAGAGCAGGTATAAATCATGTAGAGAGCAGTGGGAAGAGGAATAACTCAGGATCTTGGAAACACCCTGTGGAAGTGAGGAAGAAAAAAAGAAAAAGCAAGTGGAGAGTCAGGTTAGTGCAAAATTATGAAAGCCAAAGGAGACGGGATCATTATGTAAGCTGCTGCCGAGGATGATCAAAGAGCACAGGGACTTAGAAAAGACTGGACTGTATAATTAGACAGAGTAGAGTATAGCAGTTAATTACACATATTTTGGTTTGTAGCCTAACTCTACCACTTACTAGCTGTGTGAGCACATGCAAATAATTTAGCCTTTCTGGTCCTCCATTATCCATAAAATAGAATTGTTATTGGGAGTAAATATAATTTGAAAAATAATTTGAACAATGCCTAGCAAGTAGTATGTGATTTAAATATGTTCTTCATTTCCTTTCCCTTTCTGCATACTCTCTTCCTCACTCACATTGGCACAAGGTACATTGGGGCTGATCTAAATGGTGGTCTCAGGCCCTGAGTCCACACGACTATTCAGCTCAAGCACACTTGACACTGATAAACTGTGCTTCAGTAGTGTTTTGTTTTGCTTCTCCCTGCTCCCACCCCCCACCCTTCCATTTCCCAGCAAAATAAACAATTGGCCCAACCTAGTTAGCTTCGCTGATGTAGTTAGGTCAGCCCTGGCCAGGTGTCGATATCAGGTGGTCCTGAGCCCTGCCTTATTGGAGATGTGGGAGGTGCAGAGACTGTCTAAAGTTGAGATGTGGGCAGGGTGGGCACTACTGCCATTTCTTGTGACAGAGGAGTAAATGAATGCTGGAAAGGGTCAAATTAAATGCTGGGTTCAGACTGCCGCCTTCTTTTTATATCCTTGCAGTACATAGGATGGGACCTAAAGCACCCTGGTTGGTCACAATCAAGTTATAGCTTATAAGCTCCAGTCAAACACATGACTTTTGACTCCAAATGTAACAAAGACAGACAGGTGGTAGGACATCACTTCTAATATACATTCCCTTTTGTGGATTTTTTGTCCCCAGCCATTGCTGTGAGTTTGTCGAACTTCTGAGAACAAACTCTAAACTTAGACAGTACTGTGGTCCAAAGCAAACTGTACCATTTATTACATGTGTGACCTTTAGTTATGTTCCTTAATATCTGTGCCTCAGTTTCTTTGGGAATAAAATGGTTAATATAAAATTAATAAGATCACAGATTTTCTTATGCCTAGAACAGTGTCTGATACATATTAGGTATTCAATAAATGCTATATCCTCTTGAATAGTGAACACAGGATGGAAATACCCAGCATATGAGACAATGAATGATGCTTGAACAAGAATCCTAATGCTTCATTTCTTATTTCCCCCCATACTTATCTAGCTGTGTGATGTTTGATCCTGAATTTTCTCTTTGAACTTCAAAATTCTCATGTACAAACAGAAATATTCTTTAACTGCTATAAATATTTTACTAGGTGTTCACAGGCCCATGTGAGCTAAGGTGTAGGAAAACACTTCACAAATTAAAAAACACTAAATGCAAAGTGTCAGTAAAACCTGACTTTAATCACTACTCTCAAATAACTGGAATTTTTTAAATGCAGTCCACATAGCTTTCATTTTTGGAAAACATCATTAAAGTAAGTTCTGGGATAAAACATGTTTATTTTAATCTCCAAGAGAAAGATCTTATGCTGTGGGCAAAATACGATGAACAGATGGGCTCGGTTTTGCCCATATACTGTTTAAAAAATAATGTTAAAAATGTTTCTAAAACATATTTAAAATGGGAGATTTTAGGGCCGGCCCGGTGGCGCACTGGGTAGTGCGCCGCTTGGGAAGCGCGGTGGCGCTCCCGCCCGAGGGTTCGGATCCCACGTATGGACTGGCTCCCGCTCACTGGCTGAGCGAGGCACGGGAGCAACGCCGAGGGTTGCAATCCCGTTGCCGGTCCCTGGTCCGGTACGGGGGCAACACTGAGGGTTGCGATCCGTTGCCGGACACGGAAAAAGACAAAAGACAAAAAACAAACAAACAAAAAAAAAAATGGGAGATTTTATGAAAAAACCTATACTGACATCTTCTCTTCAAAAATTAAAAGAATGTCTTATAAAACAGGGGCAGCATTTAACATTGTCAGTGGTTTGCCACAGGTGATTAGTGGCTGCCTGCTTTCCATAGTGCATGCACACTCTGGTTTGCCACAGTCTCCACTCCTCCTCCTCACCTCCTCACACTGAAGTTGAATGCCACTGGGTATTTATCATCACACACTTTTCTGTTCTCCTTATGCCACATCATTCTTTGTATGCCAAGTCTGTTTTATTACTTACTTTACCTCTCTGACCATTGTACGCAATTGGGTTTGTGATCCCTGTCCTAGTATATGCACAGCTAACTCTGTTTTTACATGAAGAATCCATTTTCTAGTTATAACACTAAGGAAAGAATCTGAACTTCTAAATAAAAATTTATGCTCAGAGCCAGGAAAGTGGATTTTTATTGTTGTTTAGAAATAAGTCCACGTATAAAAGGAAAACAAATGTTATCTTTCTGTTAAACAGAAAATGTATTAATTTGAACATACCAATCTCAGCAAATACCTATTAATCTAGATTTCCTACATTTGGCATGCATTTTCTTCTTACAAAACCCATGATGTTTCACTGAAAGCACCTATAAGTGAAAGTTTTAGAGTCTGTAATCTCTGATATTGTATGTAACATTTTGTGTGTGTTTGCCTTTGTCTAGGGAGAGGATCTTCAGATTTCCTCAGATTCCTAAATAGGTTGTTAGCACCAAAAGTTAAAAATTACTTTACTATAGAGAACCAAAGAAAGTACTTTAATTAACATGTCTGAGCCTGTGTTGAATTTCAGTACTTATAGGAATAAGGAATACATTTTCTTGGTCAATTCTGATTTTGAACTTTGGTGGGTTGTGGGGGGAATTAACATAGAGAAAAAAGTCTATGCATGTGTATGTATGAGCGTGCACATGTGTGTGTATGTGAGTGCATGTTTCTTTGTGATTCATGAAAATGTAGTGGAAATGTGGATAAAATCTGGAAATGGAGTTTATATCATATGAGATCCTTTTCAGATGCTGTATACACTCTTTGAGAGACAATTCACCATTCTCTCATGTTTCATCACCTCTTGGGAGCAAAAGCACAAACTTCCTTTTTGCTCTGAATTACCTTTGCAAGGTTACATGCATAGAAAACAGTCTTGGAAGATAGAGATAGCATCTCCCTCTGAAGCAGAGGGCATGTTTGCATACTGTCCAGTGTGATAAAGATAATGTCACAAATTTAAGCTTTCTTAGTGTGCAAGCAAGGTAAAATCTCAGGCCCTTTAAGGTTTTTGACAATATTCAGCTCCACCCACTCTTCTCTCTTAGATCCCTTCATCTCATCCCTTAGTTTGCTTTTCATCTTCTGATTCTTTTAGGCCAATATCTCTACCTGGGTATGTTGGCAGACCCCACTACTTTGGGCCAGTCTTTCCACTGAAAACCCAGAGCCAAATTACAATGTAAAGTTTCCAGCTGATTCAAATCACTAATCCATTAGGGCATTACTGATGTCTCAGAATTTCGATATTCGAGTTGAAAATGAAAAAGTAGATCTTCATCTACAGATTGACTCCAGGAAGAGTAGAATAGAAACCTGTAGAATCTGTGGATCTTGTGAAACCCCCCACCCAGATATGTAAGGGGCCACAGAGCTGGCAGATTTGTTTAAACCTGACAGATGTGAGGTTACAGGGTAGCTTCTTAAAATCTCAGAAGTTCTCACTTGAAGTGAAAATATATAAATCTGCCCTACAAATTGGGAGAGTCTTATTAATTTTTTCCACTGTAGTGCACATTATCCTTCTGAAATACTCAAGTGACTTAGATTAGGAATATTAAATGGCTGGTTACTAAATGCTCACTCTGATATGACAATTCTTCATTTATATTACAGCACAGGGAGTCAAAGTGAGCAGAAACAAAATGGAAATAGATAAAATTTGCATTAGGAGGGTGTATTAAGTTGCCTTCTGCTTACTTTGATTATGTTATGTCAGAAAGACTTGCTAAGACTATGGGGAACATAATTTTTAAGAATAAATTTAAAATTAAACAGATTTTAGATGTGAGTTGAAGCTAAGGAGACAAATTTCTGTTGTTGTTTTACATATACGTTATTATGTATTCTTTTCTGTCTATAAGTCTCTGTAAAAAAAAATAGAAAAGAAACATTTTATAAGTAAAGGGATATTCTACACAAATCAGTAAGATTTCTCATTTCTCCCTTTGTATTTCTGACCTATTTTTCTGTTTATTTAAACTTCATGTCAAAATTTTCCCTTTGGGATTATTACAAATGGTGACCCAGGAATATTAAGATGGTTAATCAGAGGCCTTCCTTCCAAATACATGGGCAGTGCAATCAACTAGAGAAGTACGATAGAGATTTACAATCTTGTCCCCACTGTCCTTTGACAGCTGTGATATCCTATTGTTCAATTTTGCAACCCTGCTTATGTTTTATTTATCTTTTGCCAAGTTAGGATGAATTAAAATTTAATTTTATGTTGAAAATTGTTTTGGAAATTCAAAACACCTTGAGGTAACTGAGACACTCTAGGGGCCAAAGGCTGGAAGTAAGAAACAAGCAGGATGTTGAAAAATAGAGATGGAATGCATGGTGTTAGACTCAGGACTGCTCTCCCAAGCATACTAATTCCTTCCTGGGGTGGACACAACTTCTGCACATCAGAGATAACAATCCTCAGACCCCTTGAGAATAATAAAAGTACAGCCTTCAAAGTTAATATAGGTAGAATCAGAGGCCTGACACTGTATCCACCATTCCTCAATCAAAGAAAAATCACATAAGAACAAAATATCAGATCACATTATTATTACAATCTGTGCTCTTCTTTTCCTATGTTGGAGCATCAAGTGAGTGCTTCACCAAAAGTTGGAGGTGTTTAATTATTTAATAAACAAATGAATCTATATCTATTAGATAATGTCAAATAATCAAAACATGTTTCCTAATTATTTTAATCAAATTTTATTGAGAGACTATTGCACTTCGGTGCTAAGTATTGGGAACACATTGATGAATAAACAGACAAGGTGCCTGTGCTTGTAAGGCTTGCAGCTCAGTGGCTGAGGCCCACACAGGTGTTGGTAGTAGGAAAGAGAGGAAGCCAGGTGAAAGTTTAATTGCTCACCTAGACCTGAACTAGAACAGGTAAACAGAAGAGAATAATAGTAGGAAGAGAAGAGGAAACTGGAAGGATGCAATAGGAAATTCCAGTGTTCAACACTATTTAGTTTCCCTCTTTTTCTGGGCACAGAGCAAGATCATTTTTTCCAATCTCCCTGAAGCTAAGTAGAGCAGT
>NW_007730728.1:173281-183279 GCF_000696425.1 Galeopterus variegatus
ACACACACACACACACACACACACACACCCCTTAAAGAGTATATGGGGGCATGTCAAAAAAACGCAGAAGCCAATCTGAAAGAGTGCTCAATGGCCAAAGCTAGAACAATTAGAGCAACAAAGTAAATAATAGTAATATTGGATTATAACTCAAAAAAATATAACAAATGTTTATAAGTCCATACTCATATAAATAAATATTCAAAGAAAAAAAGAAATGGGGGAATAGAGACAAATCTGCCATAAAAAAGAATTCCATATAATAAATGTAGAATGAATGAGGAAAATAGAAAGTCACCATTAGAACACTACAGTTATAACTGCTGCAGGAAAAATTCGTTAATGAATGCTAAAATTAAAGGGTGACACTCGAAGGAAACAGGATGGTTATATAACTGCTAAGCACCTCCCTCAAAATAGTTATTAATTACTATGGTGATTTTAACATATGTCCACAAATTCTTGTTATTCCTTCCTCCAGTACTTGGAGTATAATTGCCATTCTCTTAAGTGTGGGACTGGACTTAATGATTTATTTCTAACACAGAGAGTATGGAAAGATCATGAGTAAATTCACAGTAGAAAAACTGGCAGACACTACCTTAACCACATTATCAACGTTAATAATTACTAGTAATTAGTTATTAGTTAATAGTCACTAGTAATTAGTCACATTGATATCAGGTACCTCCTGAAAGAATGCAGTGGGAAGACATTTCATCTCTGTTGTATTTTCCCCAAAATCCATAATTTCAGTTTAATCATAACAGAATATCAGATAAACCCAAATTGAGGGTTATTGTATAACATATATAAGCAACACTTTTCAACCATGTCATGAAAAACAAGGAAAGAATAAGAAACTATCACAAATTGGAAGAAACAAGGAGACATTATTATTAAATTCAGCATGGTATCCTGAATTGAATGCTGGAACAGATAACGGGCATTATTGGAAACACTGGTAAAATCCAAATAAAACTTGAAGTTTAATAGTGAGGTACCAGTGTTAATTTTTCACTTTTGTTAACTGTATCAAGTTTATGTAAATTGTTAATATTAGAGGAATCTGTGGGAAGGGTATATGGAGACTCTCTGTACTAGCTTTGCAACTATACCGTGAATCTAAAATTGTATATATATATATATATAAAATTGTGTATATATATATTTATTTATTTATACGTATATGTATATATGTGTGTGTGTGTGTGTGTGTGTGTATATATATTCACAATATAATATAAACCTGTTGGAGACTTGAGTCTGTGGCCATTCTCCATGTTGGTTATTTTATTATGCCTTAGACCTTTTCCAGGTTTGGTGTAATGATTAACGGCATGGACCCCAGAGTCAGACTAATGACAAGCACGTGTCACTAATTTCTCTAAGAGTCATATAACAATAACAGCAATAACACCACCACCACCACTAATAATAATAATAATAATAAACTCATAAGATTGTTGTAAGGATGCAATGATATATCTACAAAGCAACTAGCACTGAGCATGATACAAGATAAACACTAAATGCATTTTAGCTACTATCAATATTGTTATGACTATTATCATCATTCTGACTGTTACTAGAGTTTAGTCATAAACCCCTTAAACACATAGGGCCTCTATGCTTGGTAGGGCATAATGAAGTTTAGATTTT
The DNA here is from genome assembly GCF_000696425.1 of Galeopterus variegatus. Taxonomy (NCBI): domain Eukaryota; kingdom Metazoa; phylum Chordata; class Mammalia; order Dermoptera; family Cynocephalidae; genus Galeopterus; species Galeopterus variegatus. Next base: position 174,944 of record NW_007730728.1, read on the forward strand.
AGAGAAATAAACAAATCAGGGAATGGGAAGAGGATGATGACTTTAAATCATAACAAGTGGTAGAGCAGTTCAGTCCTTGGAGCCTCTGTCAAAGAAACCAGAGGAGTGTGGGCATAAAGATTGTGGCAGAAGAAGCAGTGCTGCCTCTGGTAGCTCATGCAGCTTCCATCATTTACTGAGCAAGCATTTACTATATATCTTTCTACTGTTTATATTCTATAATTAAGCAGAATAAAGTGTGTTAAATGTTCAGAGTCTTCTTAGGCATGTACCAGACCCTCAGTAAGTGGTAGTTTCCTCCCTTCTTTCTACTTTCTCCTTTTATACAAAAATATTTATGAAAGGCTTATTGTGCATCAGGCATGGATGTTGGTGCTAAGGAGACCACACTGAAAAAGATAGAGCACTTATTACCAAGAAACTCATAGGCTTCTATCGTATAACTTCGTATAATGTATGCTATACGAAGTTATTACGATGATATAAAACTCAGCTAATTTTACTCAGTTCCACAAGGGAAATTCCAATGTAATTTATCGACTATAATAAAATGGGTTTTAGGTGGATAGGCTCAGATCTCTGACTTATAGAGAAAAAGAAATTACCATTTTTTGCTTTGCTCCAAAGCCTAGAAACATATTTTAAAAACGCAAAATTTACAAGACATAAGAAAATCAGTAACATCCTTTAAAAAATTGTTTTTTGCCTCAGTAGTGGAATAAAATAGCTTACCCGTGTAATGGTCATTTAGCAGCTATTAGTTCCTAGTTCTTTTGGCACTGAGAATCCATTCATTTATTAATTTATTCAATCATGCATTCAATAAATATATATTAAGTGATTACTCTATGCCAGATGACATTGGAGGTTCTTAGAATTTATCATGGTCCATGCTCTCTTAAAGCATACTTTCTAGTAGGGGGAGACAGAATACAACTAATACGCCACAAAGAAAACACTAAGTAGTGATAAGTGCTATAAAGAAAATATGTAGGGATAGAGGATATCCAGTGTCTAGTGGCTTCATCAGTTAGGGTGGTCATGATTATGAGGTCTTTTTTTTTTTTTTTTCCAGAAACCTTAATGTCAAGAAAGAGGCACCCTGGGCCGGCCCAGTGGTGCACTGCTACAGTGCACCGCTTGGGAGCGCGGCGGCGCTCCCGCCGAGGGTTCGGATCCCACATACAGACTGGTTCCCGCTCACTGGCTGAGCGAGGTGCGGGTGCAACACCGAGGGTTGCGATCCCGTTGCCGGTCCCGGTCTGGTACGGGCGCGACACTGAGGGTTGCGATCCATTGCCGGACACGAAAAAAGACAAAAAAAAATAAGAAAGAGGCACCCTTGCAAACATCTGGGGAAGCTTGTCTGCAGGCAGAGAGAATCATTACCATAAGAGTCCTAGTGCAGGAAGCACTGGCTTGGACAAGAAACAGAGAGAAGACCTGCTCCAGCGTGATGGGCAGAGGAGAGAGTAGAGGGCATGAGGCAGAAGCCTTCTCATTACATTGTACTTCACAGTAAAAAGTAAAGTTTTAATTTTATTCTCTGTGCAATGAAAAGCCATTGAGATATTTTAAGCAGGGGGTTGACATGATTTGAATTAATTTTATTTTTAACTGCAAACTCTGAACAGAATTTTAAAACATGGGTTAAGAATAAAAGTCTGAAGACCAGTTAAGGAGGATTATTGTAGTAGTCCAAAGGATATAATAGAGTAAAAGGGATGAGAACAGAGAGAAAAGACATTCTGGATACTTTTTAGAAGTGAAATGATCAGGATTTAATAATTAACTGGAACGTGGGATTGGAGGAGGACTTAAGGATGATGCATGGGTTTTTGGTTTAAGCCACAAAGTGAACATTATTTACTCATTTACTGATATGGAGATGACAGAGAGGTGAACATTTTGGTTGAGGAAGTCGTAGAAATAAGGTGATGATTGACTTATGTTTCAATAATGTTAAATTTGAAATGCCAATTTAACATTTCAGAAAAGATGATAACTTGGCAATTAGATACAACTATCTGAATTAAGGAATGAAATTATACTTGGAAAAAAAAATTGAGGAGAAAATTAAAATATATGTAAAACCATGGGGCTAAATTATGTTACCTAGGGAATGAGTGTGACTTCAGTGAGAAAGTACAGACGGAAGAATGAATAATCCTGCACTGAGCTCCATAACACACCCATATTTAGAAGATTGAGAAAGAGCTGCAGTGAGGATGCAGGAAAACCAGGTGAATCTATGTTTAAAAGCCAGGACACAGTGTCCCCGATTAATGGTATCTATTGCTATAAAGAGGCCATGTAGAAAGAAAAGAGAAATGACTACAGGAGCTGACATAACGGAGATCATTAGTGACCTTGACATGAGCAACCACCAAAGGGTTACAGGAACAGAAGCCCAAGTGATATGCACTGGGGAAAATAAACAGAGATCAGCATGGAAAAGTGGAGACAGTGGCTTTGAACAATTCCATGAACAGGTGTTGTGAAGCCAAGGAGAAAAGTGCTACTGTAGCTAAAGGGACAATATGAGGTCAATGGGAGCTTTTTATTATTTTAAAATATAAATTTCTAAGGCATATTTTATTGCTTATGAGAGTAATCCAGGAGAATTGGAGAAATTGATGACCCAAGAGAAAGAAAGGATGATTATAGACAGGAAATCCTTAAGAAGAGTAGAAGAACTAGAATTCAGAGTCTAAATTAACCTGTGACAGGAGCAGGCATCTGATAGTTTCCATTTTCTCAGAGACATATCAAACAAGGCCATGAGCCTCATCTTATGATAAGTCTCCCAAATAAGGAAGAATGAGGACATTTGAGGTTTGTGGAGTGAAGCAATTATTTACAGTAGCCACTCTTGTGAGCAGAAGTCTAAAATACTAGAAATGTGTTGTAATTTTGAGATCACAGTCACAATTTTAAAACTAAACCAGAAAGCACAGATGTGTTTTTCTCCAACAATGACCAGCTGTTTAGATACATGAACAGAGCAGAGACATAACTGAATTTCTTGCAGTCAAGTGAGAATTACAGAGAAAAAAGTAAAAAATTAAGACAGAGTGAGTTTAATGATAGGCTATTGACTTCAGTTGGGTGAAGGAGGAAAAGTAGCCTATGAGGCGAATGATGAATAATGAAAAAGAGTAGGGTCAATGGACTTGGAGATCTCACCGAAATTAAAACAATGCCAGAGCAGGACTGCTGGAGAAAATTACTGGGAAGAGTGGTAGAAAATGCTAGTTTGTAACATCTGCTCATTTTTCCAAACTTAATTAAAAATTTAAAACAAAAACAAAATTTAGCAAGGCACATGGCCACACAGAATGAAGACTTTCTACAACAACTAGGTTCGTAAACTCTGGCTAATTAGATGTGAGTGAAATTGTCACATGCATCTTTTGGGAAGCTTCCTTAAAGATGTGATGTCTTGAGCATAAGCAACCATCCCAGGGCATGAAGTGGAAGCTTTGTGTTAATGATAACAGAGGAGACAGGTAGAAGGAACCTGGGAATGCTTCTGGGAAGCTACCTAACCAGTGTCTGTCTCTTTGAACTTATTTTACATAAGAGCTTCTATCAGATTTAATTCAAATTTTTATTTGTTTGGTCATTTTTTGTTTGTTTTTGTTGTAATATGAAGATACAGTCATGACTAAATGATACAGAAAGATGGGAGGTTGTCAGAACAGAAATATTTGAATTTGACATTTTGGAAGTGATACAAATATTGGTAAATGTAAAGATCAAGGTCTATTACCAGGAAATTGAAGAAAAAAATGTCATTGGGCATGAAAAGGTCATGAAAGTGAGAATCTAAATGGATGAAAAGATAATTCCAGCAGATATTGAAATCACACACTTATTACAGAATTTNAAGACCTGCTCCAGCGTGATGGGCAGAGGAGAGAGTAGAGGGCATGAGGCAGAAGCCTTCTCATTACATTGTACTTCACAGTAAAAAGTAAAGTTTTAATTTTATTCTCTGTGCAATGAAAAGCCATTGAGAGATTTTAAGCAGGGGGTTGACATGATTTGAATTAATTTTATTTTTAACTGCAAACTCTGAACAGAATTTTAAAACATGGGTTAAGAATAAAAGTCTGAAGACCAGTTAAGGAGGATTATTGTAGTAGTCCAAAGGATATAATAGAGTAAAAGGGATGAGAACAGAGAGAAAAGACATTCTGGATACTTTTTAGAAGTGAAATGATCAGGATTTAATAATTAACTGGAACGTGGGATTGGAGGAGGACTTAAGGATGATGCATGGGTTTTTGGTTTAAGCCACAAAGTGAACATTATTTACTCATTTACTGATATGGAGATGACAGAGAGGTGAACATTTTGGTTGAGGAAGTTGTAGAAATAAGGTGATGATTGACTTATGTTTCAACAATGTTAAATTTGAAATACATTATTTACTCATTTACTGATATGGAGATGACAGAGAGGTGAACATTTTGGTTGAGGAAGTCGTAGAAATAAGGTGATGATTGACTTATGTTTCAATAATGTTAAATTTGAAATGCCAATTTAACATTTCAGAAAAGATGATAACTTGGCAATTAGATACAACTATCTGAATTAAGGAATGAAATTATACTTGGAAAAAAAAATTGAGGAGAAAATTAAAATATATGTAAAACCATGGGGCTAAATTATGTTACCTAGGGAATGAGTGTGACTTCAGTGAGAAAGTACAGACGGAAGAATGAATAATCCTGCACTGAGCTCCATAACACACCCATATTTAGAAGATTGAGAAAGAGCTGCAGTGAGGATGCAGGAAAACCAGGTGAATCTATGTTTAAAAGCCAGGACACAGTGTCCCCGATTAATGGTATCTATTGCTATAAAGAGGCCATGTAGAAAGAAAAGAGAAATGACTACAGGAGCTGACATAACGGAGATCATTAGTGACCTTGACATGAGCAACCACCAAAGGGTTACAGGAACAGAAGCCCAAGTGATATGCACTGGGGAAAATAAACAGAGATCAGCATGGAAAAGTGGAGACAGTGGCTTTGAACAATTCCATGAACAGGTGTTGTGAAGCCAAGGAGAAAAGTGCTACTGTAGCTAAAGGGACAATATGAGGTCAATGGGAGCTTTTTATTATTTTAAAATATAAATTTCTAAGGCATATTTTATTGCTTATGAGAGTAATCCAGGAGAATTGGAGAAATTGATGACCCAAGAGAAAGAAAGGATGATTATAGACAGGAAATCCTTAAGAAGAGTAGAAGAACTAGAATTCAGAGTCTAAATTAACCTGTGACAGGAGCAGGCATCTGATAGTTTCCATTTTCTCAGAGACATATCAAACAAGGCCATGAGCCTCATCTTATGATAAGTCTCCCAAATAAGGAAGAATGAGGACATTTGAGGTTTGTGGAGTGAAGCAATTATTTACAGTAGCCACTCTTGTGAGCAGAAGTCTAAAATACTAGAAATGTGTTGTAATTTTGAGATCACAGTCACAATTTTAAAACTAAACCAGAAAGCACAGATGTGTTTTTCTCCAACAATGACCAGCTGTTTAGATACATGAACAGAGCAGAGACATAACTGAATTTCTTGCAGTCAAGTGAGAATTACAGAGAAAAAAGTAAAAAATTAAGACAGAGTGAGTTTAATGATAGGCTATTGACTTCAGTTGGGTGAAGGAGGAAAAGTAGCCTATGAGGCGAATGATGAATAATGAAAAAGAGTAGGGTCAATGGACTTGGAGATCTCACCGAAATTAAAACAATGCCAGAGCAGGACTGCTGGAGAAAATTACCGGGAAGAGTGGTAGAAAATGCTAGTTTGTAACATCTGCTCATTTTTCCAAACTTAATTAAAAATTTAAAACAAAAACAAAATTTAGCAAGGCACATGGCCACACAGAATGAAGACTTTCTACAACAACTAGGTTCGTAAACTCTGGCTAATTAGATGTGAGTGAAATTGTCACATGCAACTTTTGGGAAGCTTCCTTAAAGATGTGATGTCTTGAGCATAAGCAACCATCCCAGGGCATGAAGTGGAAGCTTTGTGTTAATGATAACAGAGGAGACAGGTAGAAGGAACCTGGGAATGCTTCTGGGAAGCTACCTAACCAGTGTCTGTCTCTTTGAACTTATTTTACATAAGAGCTTCTATCAGATTTAATTCAAATTTTTATTTGTTTGGTCATTTTTTGTTTGTTTTTGTTGTAATATGAAGATACAGTCATGACTAAATGATACAGAAAGATGGGAGGTTGTCAGAACAGAAATATTTGAATTTGACATTTTGGAAGTGATACAAATATTGGTAAATGTAAAGATCAAGGTCTATTACCATGAAATGGAAGAAAAAAATGTCATTGGGCATGAAAAGGTCATGAAAGTGAGAATCTAAATGGATGAAAAGATAATTCCAGCAGATACTGAAATCACACACTTATTACAGAATTTTAAAAAGGAAGGAAAAATAATGAGTCAGGTGATTAAATCATCAATAAATGATGGAGAGTGACCAAGAGTTTATAGAGAGCAAAAGGAGAGGTAACAGATAACTTTTTGAGAAAAGTGGTTTATTGTGGGGCCCAGAATAGAAATGGTTGTATAGGTTGCTTCCTAGTTTAAGGAAAAGGTATATTAGCCCAGGCTCTAGAAACAGAATGCTGAGCTACAATTCTGATTACCGCTTTCTACTTATAAAACTCGGTCAAGTCACTTAACCTATCTGTGCTTTATTTTTCTCATGGGTAAAATGCATATAATAAAAAAAATATGGAATAGGGTATCTAAAGATTAAAGGAGAGCATATTATCTTGGACATAGTCAGCAGACAGTAAGTTAGCTATGGTTTTGGTGGTTCTGTTCAAAACATGCCAATTACATATCAGTTCTGGAATATAGAACAAGGGGTGAATGTTTGTCTCCTATTCTTTAAGTTTCCAAATAGGATGAGGGACTTAATACTCCTCTCTTCAAAAAGGAGCAATGTTTTAGACACAGAACGTGCTTCTTTGGAACCCTTTCTTGCTATTTCTCATAGAGTGTGTCTTATTTGAATGGTGAAACAAAGAAATGTCTGTGAGCACATGTGATGCATCCCATTTTCAGTTCTTTACCTGTTAGAGGCTTAAGGACATGTATTCTCTTGCTCTTACTTCCATGAAATACCCAAACATGTGCATAGGCCAAGCCTGTAGACCTACCATACTTCCGAGGTCTGGGTCCCTCTGAGGTTGATGGGCTTACGCCAGGCTGCAGTTGTGTGAGAAAATGGCATATGCCAAGATGAGGCCAAGGAGTATCAAGAAACTGAGTAGTTCCTCCAGTTCAGCCTACCTTATAATAAAGCTCTAATAGATACCCATAGCTATTGACTTATTTTAGAATTCTTTGGGGCAAGTGGTTTAATTATCACCTGAAAGACTCACATTACATGAGTCCTCACAGATGCTTACAGGATGTAGGCATTCTGAGGTGAAAGATGGCCATTCTCCCAAAACATAAAAGAGGGGGAAAAAGAGACATCCAATAAGTGATGGGAAAAACAAAAAACAAAAAACTTTACAGTGCAGAACCAAGAAAAAATTAGTATGTTAAGAAGTTTTCAAATGCACATGGAAGTCCTCAAAGAGTGAACTTTGTGGTAATCAAATTAAAAACAAAGCAAACAAACCCAGTGAGCCAGGAAGGCCAAGCTAGACTGAAGATCATCAAACACACCCCTACAAATATATAACACAACCTTGCTGAAGGGGGTGGGGAGAAAGCTGACCCGAATAACTTTGGAAAACAGTATTTGTCTGGATATTTTAAGGCTAAATATAAAAATAACTGTTGGCAAATTTGTTTCCCATGGGGTTAGCAACTCCAAAACTACTTTTAAATGTATGTAAGTTTAAATAAATTATAGATAAGAGCCATGTTTCTCACTATAAGAAAAAGAAATTACAAATTAATCAAGGGGAAAAGTAGAATAAAACTTTGTGGTGGTTGTATTAAAGTTAAAGATAGTAATAAATAGATATACAAAAAATAAATAAAGATTTGAGAATATATGTGGGTTAGCAAGCATGAATTTATTTTCTACTTGGTTCACTGAAAAACCCTAGAAGCTATGACACCTTCATAGTAACAAGCATACCCAGCACCTTGATCTTGGCTTTTATATAGTATATCTCCAAGAAAAGGAACTTGGACTCCTTGGAGAAATGGCTGATCCTAGAGATGGGACAGGGAAAATAAAAAATGAATCTTGAGTATCTTGTAGTTCCAGAAAGTAAACAATATGAAAAAATACACAGCACACAACACACACACACACACACACACACACAC
>NW_007730728.1:184949-219011 GCF_000696425.1 Galeopterus variegatus
CAAGAAAGGTCTAAAATCAGTAACCTAAGGTCCTATCTCAAGAAGCCATAAAAAGCAGAGGCAATTAAGTAAGAGGGAAGGAAATAAAGAGTCAAATTTAAAAATAGGGCCGGCCTGGTGGCGCACTGGAGAGTGCGCCACTTGGGAGCGTGGCGGCGCTCCCGCCGAGGGTTCGGATCCCGTGTGGAGACTGGTTCCCGCTCACTGGCTGAGCGCGGTGCGGGCACAACACCAAGGGTTGCGATCCCATTACTGGTCCCCAGTACGGGCGCGACACCGAGGGTTGCGATCCCGTTACCGGTCAGTAAAAAAGACAAAAAGGAAAAAAATAAAAAATGAATAAAAATAGAAACAAACAATAGGGAAAAACCATGGAAACCAAAAGCTGGGTCTTTGAAAAAAAAAAAAAAGAAAGTGAGAAATCTCTAGATTAATCAATAGAAAAGACAAATATTACCAATATCAGGCACGAAAGATACTATAAATCTTAGAAGCATTAAAATAAGGGGATAAATTCAACAACTTAGATAAAATGGACTAATTCCCCATAACATACAATTTACCAAATCTGTTAAAAGAAAAGCAGAAAATCTAAGTCATGAATTGAATTCAAAAATAAAAGCANGCAGAATAAAGTGTGTTAAATGTTCAGAGTCTTCTTAGGCATGTACCAGACCCTCAGTAAGTGGTAGTTTCCTCCCTTCTTTCTACTTTCTCCTTTTATACAAAAATATTTATGAAAGGCTTATTGTGCATCAGGCATGGATGTTGGTGCTAAGGAGACCACACTGAAAAAGATAGAGCACTTATTACCAAGAAACTCATAGGCTTCTACATGCAACCATACTAATAAGAAAAAGGGATCAAAAGACCCATACCCTATCTTCAGGAACTAACAAACTATTTACAAACCAGACTGCAAAAAGATCAACTACTTCTTATTATTAACCCTTTTGAATGGGGAAGAAAAAAAAAACTACTTGAGCAATTAAATATATAACTTAGTTTTTCAAAGTATCCTTTGGGGGAAAGAGAAAGCTTTGGAAGATGGTTTCACACACTATATAGAAAGCCATCATTCTGGGTGTTGGGTTCTTATTCTGTGGGTACATATAAATGTTTAGTAAATAAAAATATTTATTTTGTAAATTAAAAGATATAAAAAAAAATAGTCTAGGTCTTCTCATCCAGGAGAGTTTGCACAAAAGGCTTTTGGTATTTGGTAGTGAAGAGGAAGCAGCCAACAGGATCGAGTTTTAGACTGAAAATGGGATGTCCACTTTCCAGAGGCTAGGCCCATAGAAGAAAGGTAGAATCTGCTAATATTCATTCTCCCTTTTTTCCTTATAATCAGAACCCAATTTGTTAAAAAAAAAAAAAAAAAGACAGTATGCACAGACCAAGGAAAAAGAAAAAAGAAAGAAAGAAATCACCTTTCTTGCAGATAGAAGTGATTATGTCACCCAGTTCTGCTCATTAAGACGTAAGCAAAAGTTACTTGGAGGGGCTTCTGGAAAAGCTAAAAAAAAATGTGTTAGCATATTCCCCTCAATCTTTTGCCCTTCACCCTTCACTATTTCTTTATTTCAGTCTGAAATATGTATGCAATGCCTGGAGGTCCTGCAGCTATTTTGTAATCATGAGAATAACAACTGCATAAATAAGAATGGAGCAACAGCAAAATTTTTTTTTAAACATTACGTCTTTATAACACTATCAAGCCCCATACTTCTTGTTGCATAAAACAAATAAGTATGTTACATGTTGAAACCTCTGTGCTTACAGCCTTATACAATCTCACCAAAACCAGATAGCTTATCAGTTGAGAAGCCAGGATTTAAAACCAGGTCTGTCTCATGCAAAGCCCACACTCTTAATGGAAATTGTAATCTACCTCCCCAATTTAGGTTAAGGTGTTGTTTGCTTTCTCACTTTATTTTAACCAGTCCAACAGATCTTAAGTTATTGAAATCCTATTACGTTAAAACAATTTTAGAAACTCTCATTATTTCTCAGCGTGAATTTGATTTGGAATTTCAGTTATCTTAAAATAATGATTTGCATGTACAATTCCTGATTAAAATGGTATGAGATTACTAAATGGAGAACTGGAGATTTTTTTTATAAGCATTCAAAGAAATTGATGGAAGGAGTCTTTTTCTTTTCAGAGAGTCAGTGTCTCTCAGCTTCAGATTTTTTTCCTTGTTATCAACATGATATTGTGGGGCGGGGCAGGGGTGAAGCACTTGGAAGGAGTAGCAATAATAGCATTTCTCTCAATCTACATGAATCCTACAAGAAGTTAAGTGAGAAAGGTATCCAGTTTCAGACTCATTACTAATGCCGAGCTTACTGAATGAAATGGGCTTGCAAGGTTTGTTCATAATGGGGTTATAGGTGACAGTCAGCACCACTCCATTCATAGGACATACACTGCCCTGCAGTGCTGCTGACCAATTGTTTGATAAGGACAGGGTTAGGGTTAGGGGTTAGCGTTAGGGTTGGGATTAGGGCAGGATAACCAAGCAGCTATTGTGCGAGGAACTAAAATGAGGAGAATGGGAATGAGAGAGGCAAAGTGAATTCATGAACCATTCATTCATGAGTCCTAAGATGAGACTTGTCATCCTCACCATAATGGTAGGCATAATCACATTCTCACACACACACACACAAAGTGGCTAGTGAAAATAAATAATGCTGACTATTTCCAATTATTTTACAAAAAAAAAAATACTAAAAGGGTGAAAATTATAAACTAAATTTGTCTTACACCCACATTTTAAAAATATTTATTTTTTAAAAATCTCTACCACAGGATTGAAAATTACAAAGGCACTAAAAAATTTTCAATGAACAGCCTTCTTCACACCTTGTCCCCAACCAGCACGGAGGTAACCAGTGTGAGCACTGTCTTGTGAATCCTTTCAAAGATACCCATTCATATACTCAAGCACATAGCACTGTCTCCCTCTACCCACCCCATATTTTTCAAAGCTACCATACTATAACCATCCTTTTATATTCTGCTTTTATCATGTAAAGACATATCCTGGAGATTCTCCTGTATTAGTGCATAAAGTCTTTGCTCCGTTTTATTAGATTTTTTAAAAAATTGCAAAATATAGCATATAGAGATAAAACCATTTAACACATAAATGCATAGCTCTAAGAATAACAATAATGCAAGCACTCACCATCCAGATGAAGAAACAGTATACCACCAGGCTTAGAGCCCCCAGGGTGGTGCTCTGCGGTAGCACCTGCCTCTCTCCCACAGCCCTCAGAAGCAAGCATTATCTTGAGTTTTTAAAAATTATTTCTTTTGCTTATAGATTTGCAATCTACATATGTATCCTTAAAGAGTATATTATTAGTTTCGAAAGCCTGAGTGGCAAGCAAAAAACTAGCTTTGTAAGAAGAGGGGCATCTCACCAGTTTTAGATGGAGACTCTCAGGAGACTGGAATTTCTTAGGAGACGTTGGTGGCAAGGTCATGAGCACAAGTCTTCGAAAACACAGGGCTGCAGCATGGAACAGGTACCGGACGTCTGGCAGATCCTTGATCAAAAGAAGTGAGGTGCTTTCTTATTTTGTTTTGCTGAGCTCAACTTGGCATATCTCAAGTGCTCAGAAGTACTCAAAGAACACTTCTGTGGGGTGAAAAGTGTGACCTAAGGTGATTCAGGCTGCCTGGCATTGGAAATGAGATTCTGAGCTTCATCAGCACATTGTCAATAAGGACAGGGTAGGATTAGAGGCACTAAGTGCTACTGGCTTCTGTGCTTGTTGAGAATTCTGCCGTTATCAGATTTCTGGTTGGAGATTAGATTATTTGGTGCCTGCTGTGTGAGTTGTCATTTGCCTATCTGCTGTTCAGCTCCCAAAATTTTATGACTGCTATCTCCTCTTCCACTTTCCCCTTCTTTTATATTTTATGCATTTTTTAAAAAATGCCTTTACAATAATTCTACTGAATTTTTGGCTGTAGCAAGGTTAAATTGGAACATTTTATCCACAGGCTTTACCATGAAGCCTAGAAAACCTTTTTAAAAGAAATAGTAATGATGCACATGGTTCATCACTATAAATTTAACTTATATACTATGTAGCGTAAAACTTCATGAAGTTGGTAAAATAAATCAAGTTAATAGTGTAGTCAAACACACTCAGAACTATAGTTAAAAGTATTTTACTCAATACCTACTCCAGTTTCATGTGAGTGAGAAAGATTTTTGGCAGAGATTTTTCGAGACGCGTGACAATATTTGGTGCTTCTCATACCTCTGTCAAAGAAACTCAGGGATATTTGCTCCACTGACTGATGTTTTTTCTCTTCGATTGTATATTTCTGCTGAAGCAAACAGCCATGTTAAAACACAAGTATTTCTTTTTAATTGTGATTATGTAGTAGGTGATCCACAAGGCTTTCTTCTCCAAAAACTCTTCCCATACTGCAATGCCATGTGTATATGTGCGTAGTGTCTTGCTATTTTTCTGAATTGGAGGAAATAAGTATTATCCAAAACCCTTCTGTTTGCAGGAATCTGGGAGCAGAAAACCATTTCATAGCTCCTGAAATTTCATGTTTTCAGTTCAGGGGGTAGGACAAAATAGATAACATAGAACGGTCTGAATTTCTGGGAGAATACACTTGGCCTCACCTGTGTCAAGTGTGCACACCTGATCAATAATTATGCCCAGTAAGGAGTATGACATACAGTAGTGGAGACCTCCTCGCACTCCCATTTTTACAGAAGGTTGAAAATGATAGAATACAGAAATGGGAATCATTATGATTAGAAGACTGTCATTATCCAAAATGTCAATAAATTGTGAGAAACTGTGTTATGATTAGAAAGCTGGAATGATAATATACTGAAGTCAAAGAAGAATTTACAGGATGGGATGATCAGTAGTATCAAAGAGCATAAAGGAAAATCATTTAATGGTTTATTTTCAAATGTGCAGTTTCAGTAGTTTGACAGGAGTCTGAAATAATTATGGCATGTAAGTAACAAAAGAGAGAGAGAGAGAGAGAGAGAGAGAGAGAGAGAGAGAGAAAGCACTTATAAAGCAGAGGACATGAGATTGCATTTATGTATTTTATAAATTTGGTCATGAAAGAAAGCAGGAAAAGAACTGTGACCTATTTATAAAATACTTCCTGTTCTCAGTGTTGTAAACATTAATACTCTTATTGATTTTTAATGTGTTTTAAAATCAACAGTAAAATTATTAAAGACTTGTCATATTACAGAAAAACAGCACTACAACACCATTCATGTAAGAGGATTTAGTAAAATGCAAATCCAATTCATGCTTACAATTTTAATAGACTATCGAAAGGCTCTCACATGTAAAGTGAAATCAGGGAGAACCAGATGAATTATGTAATTAGATTTCTTGAGTACCTTCAAGGTAGTTAGCTTCTTTCTTATATTTAAGGTTAAGTCAGAGTTAAAATGAGATTTAAGATTGCCGTTAAGAATTAAGTATGGCACAAACTAGAATGTCCACATTATAATGTGCAAATTTGAGTGTATCAGTTAAGGGTCTTTGATTGTAAACATCAAAAATGAGTTCTGGCTTATTTAAATAAAAGCTTACTCGTTAGAGAGATAATGACGGTGATTCACAGAATCAAAGGGCAGCTGAGCTAGTTTCTGGAAGCATGAGAATTAGGACAACTTTAAGAAACTCAGTAGTAGAAGCCCAGGGACCATCTTTCCAGGGTCCTTTCCAACAGCCTTACATTCCTTATTTCCATTCAAGGTCTTTAATTCCTGAAAGAGAAAATTGAATTGATTAAGGCTGGATCAAGTGTATCTCTATACTTCAGCCTTAATACCTCATGGCCAGAAGACACAATCATGGCGACAGAATAATTGTGAGCGGTGCAGTTATTACAATTTGTTTCTACTAATTGAGCCAGCCTCTCTGATTCTTCTATTTCTCTCAACCAGCTTTGAATATCATATTTTATCCATCCTTGTACGTGACCTATCCCAAAGCTTGCAATATGCCTAAAAATAAAATATTAATAATTAATTAGTAATTAAATCTAACTCCTTACTTCCCCTTTGCACTTGGATGGCTACCAAATATTTTACATCTACCATATCTATAGCAAATCTTGACCTAATACAAATTTATATTTCTAGTTGCTCATAACAAAACCTTAAGTTCATCCTCAACTCTGGTAAGATGTTGATGGCCCTGGAGACTCATTTCCTTCCGACTTTTGGTAGTTTGGAAAACAGCTACCAAGTTGGATTGAACCAGTCTGTGAAGAAATAAAGACTTTGGATGATGTTATCATTTCTATCCTGCAAGGTTGTTCTCAGGGCCCTTGATATGAAGAACGTGGCCTTCTGCACGCACAAATCTCTAGCACTATTCCTGGTCAGGAAATTCCTCAATACATTTCTTATTACTTAGAGAAAATATGCATTTCATAGCCTCTCTCAGACTAACATATATTGTGGGGTCGAGGCCCCTTCTTTCTTTCAGAGTACTCTGGTTTCCTCAATACATTTCTTATTACTTAGAGAAAATATGCATTTCATAGCCTCTCTCAGACTAATATATATTGTGAGGTCGAGGCCCCTTCTTTCTTTCAGAGTACTCTGGCTCATATCCAGCCTATTGATTAAGACATACTTTTTTTTTCTGAAACCTTAGTGCATATAAGCCATTTATGCTTGGCCTGTGCTGTGGAATAATGAGAGTTCAGGGAACTGCAGGTGCTCTGCTAATTCTCTACGTGTAAATCACCTCGCATAAGCTTTATGTTATATCTGCACCATGTGGCACTAGTGATGTCTGTCAGTGACCCCCTTGAATGACAGTCTCCTTCCTTTTTCTCACATTCCTCATCCAATCTGTTAGTAAATTGGGTCAGCACCATCTTCACATATATTCAGAATATAACCACTTATCTTATAACCACATCCCCTACTATTACCTGATCTGAGATGTCATCTCTCTCAACTGCATGATTTGGGTTCCTAAGTGGTTTCTCTGCTTCTACTCCTGCCCCCCTGCACAGTATATTTACAATGCGGCAGCCATAGAGACCATTCTGAAATTAAGGTGAAATCATGATCACCTCTGTCAAAGCCTCCCCTCCACCCCCCAGTGGCTACCTGTCTTAGAGTAAAAACCAAAGTCTGATAGATAATGGCCCACAAGGCCTGACTTCATTCCCATCTCTTTAAGTTCTTGGACTCATTTTCTACCACAAAATCCTTTGTTCACTGCATTAGCTTCCTGGAGCTGCCCTAACAAAGTACCACAGACTGGATGTCTTAAACACCAGAAATTTATTTCCCCATAGTTCTGTAGGCTAGAATCCTGAGGTCAAGGTTTGGCTGGGGTTGTTTCTTCTGAGGCCTCAAGTTGCTCACCTTGGCTTGTAAATAACCATCTTTTCCCTGTGTCTTTGCATGCCCTTTCCTCTGTGGATATCTGTGTCCAAATTTCTTCTTCTTATGAGGATTGCATTCATATAGGATTACAGCCTACCCTTATTACCTCATTTTAACTTAATTACTTCTTTAAAGACCTTATCTCTAAATAAAGTGGCATTCTGAGTTACTGGGAGTTGAACATCCATATATAAATTTTTGGAGGGACACAATTTAGCCCATAGCATTCACTCTGCTCAGGCCCACCAGCCTCTATGCAGGCCCCAGAGCTTAAACTTGGCTGGAGTGATCCTGCCTCTGGGCCAGAACTGGATGTTTCTATCTGCTTGGACAATGCTTCCTCCAGATATCTCCATGGCTCTATTCCTCACCTCATTAAGGCTTTATGAATACACCATCTTCTCAGCAAGGATGTGTCTGCCCAATATGTTTAAAATTGCAACCACTGAGCTCAGCACCTTTATCTCATTCTCCTCTTCCTTTCCCTGGATGACACTTACAATTTTGCTTATTTAGTTTATAATTTTGTTTATTTAGTTTATAATTTTGTTTATTGTGTATCTCCCCCAATTAGAATGTAAGCACTATGAGCAGTGTTTTTAACTGCTGAATCTCAGCAACCTAACACATAGCCAGCACTTAGTAAATATTTGTTGAAAATTTAATTCATCAATGTCTGAATTAGTTGGTTTCTGAATATGACCCAGATGTGCAAAATCTACTCATTTCCAAATCCAATTAAAACTGAGTTATTAGTAAAAAGTCTGAGTTCATTTAGAAATATGATAGCATTAATAAATATAAAATGTGTTTAATGGTAGAAATAAGTAGTATAAAATGAATGATAAAAGGAAATTTTAATTACATTTTCTCTTTTCAAACCAATTTTCTGTAGAATTCTTTGAGCAATCATAAATTCCCTTTATTATTTTTTAATCTTAAGAAAGACTTTTCTCTCCAAATGGAAAAATACTATTTAAAAAATTGACTTCTTTGCAAACGGGCAAGTGCTGCTGTTGCCCAGGCACCATAGTAGGTGTGGGAATCCCAAAACAAGTCTCTGAACCACCACTTTACTTGAGCCAGGGAGAAGGGGCTGCTGGAACAGACATATCCCAAAGTCGTGCCAAAAGCATGTGCGGAGGCACTTTCCCTGTTGAGTTTTTCTTCTGCCTTATGCTTCATGCAAGCACAGTGTGCTTGTTAATACATCAGAGAGACTGGGGACTACAAAGAAAAAGAAGAGCTCGAGCACTACTCAGTAAATACTTTAAAGTGCCCCAGGGATTGAGGGAAATGCCTGGAGTGAGTGAGACTGTTTACCAAACAAAGCTTATATTATCACATTTCATATTTTGCCTGACTCCGAAGATGTGAGCCACATAAAAATGCATTCGACTGTGGCATTCCCCTGCTCCACTGGCTTTAATTAAACTTGCTTTGTGCTTAGGAAATTAGCAAACTCTTTGCAGTCGAGGGGAGAAAAACACGGGTTATTCACATGGGTAAATTTTTCCCTTTAGCTCACACAGCTCAGATGCTTTATCATATTCCGTGACTCTGGTGGCTATAGCTGGTGCCATAATCTATTAGCAGACTCTGCTCACCACGCCTGTGGAATGGGATTGCCACCTAACTCTAGTGCACATGATTGATGGCATCAGAGAAGAAGGTCACTGGATTCTGAGCCTTATCAGAGATCTGTCACTCTGTAAAACGGCCCCACAGCAATGATCAGGAAGTGATAAATCCCTTTGTTGGACCAACAGAGGCATTGGTGTAGAGATTTCCTGGCCTTTCCAGCATGCTGTACTCCATTTCACATGGGAATGACTGGCTGGTGTTGGAGGTCTGAGCCTAAAACAAACTACTTTTCACTTGTTACAAAAAATAACATCATCTGTCAAATTATCAGGCATGAAAAATTAATTCTTTGGTGGCATCCGTGTTCAGTATTTCAGCAAAGAGGTAACAAAAATCTGGACGTGAGAAGAAAATAAAACTCTTCAGGATGATTTCACTTCATTTAAAGGAGAAACTCAAGCTGGTAAACAAAGGCACATAAAATTGGTTCTAGAGCAGAAATGTGAAACTCTAGAAGCTTCAAATCTGTTTGACGCCAAAAATAGCCTGGTGAATTGTGCTCTTAAGGTCATAAAAACTACAAATTGTTCTCCTGCTGCAGACCGGACTTGCCCGTGGCCACAGAAGACCATAGTGTACTTAACGGAATTCCAAAGCTTCCAGAAAAGGCAACCATCTCCTAATTATTTCCATGCCTCAACACTATTTCTTTGATTCTTTGAATGATGTTCTCTATATTCTGTTAATGCTCCAGTCTCCTCTTCCTGGAGTGTTCCAATGCCTTCTTGCCTTTGCATGTGGTACTTCTTTTTTTTTTTTTCCTTTTTGTCTTTTTTCGTGTCCGGCAACGGATCGCAACCCTCAGTGCTCCACCCGCACCTCGCTCAGCCAGTGAGCGGGAACCGGTCTGTATGTGGGATCTGAACCCTCGGTGGCAGTGCCGCCACGCTCCCAAGCGGCGCCCTGTAGCAGTGCGCCACCGGGCCGGCCCTGCATGTGGTACTTCTTTTTTTTTTTTTCCTTTTTGTCTTTTTTCGTGTCCGGCAACGGATCGCAACCCTCAGTGCTCCACCCGCACCTCGCTCAGCCAGTGAGCGGGAACCGGTCTGTATGTGGGATCTGAACCCTCGGTGGCAGTGCCGCCACGCTCCCAAGCGGCGCCCTGTAGCAGTGCGCCACCGGGCCGGCCCTGCATGTGGTACTTCTTTTTTTTTTTTTCCTTTTTGTCTTTTTTCGTGTCCGGCAACGGATCGCAACCCTCAGTGCTCCACCCGCACCTCGCTCAGCCAGTGAGCGGGAACCGGTCTGTATGTGGGATCTGAACCCTCGGTGGGAGTGCCGCCACGCTCCCAAGCGGCGCACTGTAGCAGTGCGCCACCGGGCCGGCCCTGCATGTGGTACTTCTGACAGAAAGTTTCCTAAGCTGGGTAGCTGTCTCCTTTCACTGATGTTGGAACTTCTATTGAGCCTCATTCTATATTCATGTAACACCACTGTTGTCAATACTTAGAAAGGAGTCAAGTAGCCTCGGGGTGGGTCATAAACATCATTGAATAATATGTCATATTGATCATCTTCAAGTTTCTTGGAGTAGCACTGTATTAGTCTGTTTTTAGTTGCTTAGAACAGAGTACCTAAAACTGGGTAATTTATAAGAAAACAAAAATTATTTCTTATAGTTTGGGAGATGGGGAAATCCAAGGTTCAGGGGGGCAGATTAGGTGAGGGCCTTCGTCTTGGTGGAAACTCTTTACAGAGTCCCATGATAATGCAGGGTATCACACAGCAAAGGTTGGGTGACAGCTCATTTTGTGTGATCTCCTTATAAAGCCATTGGTCCACACCCATAATAATGCAATGATCCATTAACCCATTAATGGCTTAATTTATTCATGAGAGCAGGAACTCCTCAAGACCTCACCTTTCACCACATTGGGAATCAAGCTCTCACATAAGCTTTGTAGGGGACAAACATTCAAATCATAGCAAGCACCTAGAAGGTGCTGGACTTAGGGTCCAAGTCCTAACATTCTAGTTCGAATTACTTATGTGTTTTGACTATGCATTGTCTTCTTACTATTTGACATGTGTGTTTCTTTACACCTGGACTCCAGTTCCTGAGCAGGTGATGTGGTGTATTCCCAATTTTTGGCACAGATGTTACAAAAAATGTCACCCCTTACCTTCCCTCAAAGCTCTGGAAAGAGATGGATGTGCAAATTTGAGGAGGGTGCAAAATGTCTCTCTCCAAAGAAGGGATTTATAAACTAAGAAATGAACCCATGAGAGATGAATGCAAGCTGATATTCATATATTAAAAGGCTCTCATCTCAACAGTTCCATGCCTTAAAGGTGCTTCTCTCCATCCTTCACACCTTCTTTTGCCTAATAAACATTTATTTCTACTTTAAGTCACAACCTAAATATTACTTCCTCAAAATTGCATTCTCTGACCACTGAGTCAAGAGTAAAATTCCATATTCTATCCTTTACCTCATCCTGATCTTCCCCCCTTTGTGGTCTTTTCCTCAATTTCCACTATGGATGGTCAACATCTCACATGGGCAAAAACCTTCCTGTTTTGTTTACTGCTGTATTCCTGCATTTATCATGGTGACTTGCCATGATGAACAAATAGCATTTGTTGAACGAATAAGTGAACAGACTAAAATGCAATTGTCAAACAAAATGAAAACTGTCTTTTAGAGGGGAACACACAGATATTCAAAGCAATATTAGCACTTTCCCTGAGTAGGTTATGATAGAAAGTACTATTTCCAAGCACGCAAGACAAGGAGTATACAGGCAGTAGTTAGCACTACTACACCTTACCTATCTGTAGCAACAGCTACAGGCACGTTGCTTTACCCCTGAGTCTGCTTACTTATGTATTAGCTGGGGTTGTTATAAAAATGACATTAACCAATGCGTGTGGAAGTATTGGGCATTATACTGTATCAGTTATTATTAGGATGTTCTTTACCTTGACAATTGCCTCCTAATTCCCCGAAGTGTCAAGATCTGAATGATTTGCCTCCAAAGATTAATCACATGGATCAAAGATCCATAAAGGATTGAAAGGAAATAGTTAGATTGCAAAACAAAAGTGTCCTTCTCTCTGGTTGTCTGAATTCAATCTATAAGAGACTTCTCATTGAGGGTGGGGAGTTAAGTGTGTTCCAGCTGATAGGAGAATACATCACTGATGATGGTTAAGGCTGATGCCACAACAGAAAGAGTTTTGAAGAAGTGAGGACATTGAAAATTTGACCATAAAACCTTGAAAAGATGAACAGAAAGGAAAGCTTGAATCCAAAGTTAGGTATGTCATAAAGAAGCAGAGAACAACAATCCACTAGAAAGGCAGTCAGAAGGCAATCGAATTTTAAAGCATTTCTGTTGTGCTGCAGGCAAGTTTTCTGAGGTCTAGGTTTCAGAGTGTCATTGTTAAAATGATAGGTACCTTGTCCTGGGCTGCATGGGGTTGACCTAGACTTTATTTACAACGGCTCAAAACCTGCACGTTAACTCCCTGGATTTGGGCCATCCCAAGAACAAATATTAGGATAAAGAACTAACAAAACTGAGAAATGCTTTTTAAATATTTTCCTTTCATTTCATCAAATTAAACATTCAATTCTTACTATTTTAGTCTGATTTTCAGGTTATCACCCCCCACCCATTTCTGTGTTCTTAAAACAGGATTTGGAATTGTATAGTAAGGGACCAGATCTTACTGGTCAGAAAGAGATAATGTAATAACTAACAGTGTAAGTTTATATTAAAACTTTGGACCACAACTCCATTTGTTCGGAAGTCTTTGGTTAACTGACTGAATTGAGGTATCTGTGCAAACAGCCCCACTCAATCTTTTACCTGTCAAAAGCTAGTCAGTGGATTTTTTGAAAGACCTCATGGTTCTCAAGGCAGTTAATACTGGCATTTCTGCAGTGTGGCAGAAGGAATTACATTCCTCTATTAAGGTGATTTAGAATAAATTAGGGTAATTTAGTGAAAATACATGTAATTAAATATGGTATACTATGTATAAGTGAAATGCACCCTTGCTGGAAGAATGGATTGTTTTGGTTTAGTTTTACTTTCTTAAGGTGCAATTCATATACTTTATAATAGAGCTTTATGTTTAAAAAAAAATCAGTTTAAGAAAAGTGGCTTATCTAATTTAGTTTTATTTTAAAAAAATAAATAAAGGAATGGGGAAAGGATTGTTTCCACTTCACTCCCTCCACTGACTTTTAACAAAGTATTGGTTCCTTCTGTTGAACCCCAACACTTAGAGTTCTCATCTGCTTTTTAAAACCTTCCTGTGGTGGTCACAATTAGGTGATATTGTAGATGTTTTCTTCCACATTCGATTTCCATACTTTTTACTAAATTCTGCCTCTCAACAACCACCCCTTCCCCATTCACATAAGTTTAACCTCCCTAGAGAAGTTACACTGTTAGTTAATGGCTAAAATCCAACCAGATAATTTTGTGCAACAATTTAGGGGAATATATAAATCAGTAAATAGAGTAAATAAATTCAACTTTAAAAAAAAAGGTGGTGTATCCTGGTTTGTATTTTTTAAAAGTTCAGGAGAATAGTAAATACAGTAAATAAGCTGACGTTTTCAAAAAAAAAAAGGGGGTGTGCCCTTCCTGAATTGCAATTAACAAGGGCCCTAAGTCATTAAAGTATAAAAATGAGATTCTGAGCCAAAACAAATAGAAAAGAAAATGTGTTACCTGTTTGTGGAATTCCTCCTGGGAGGCCACAAGTTGTAATCATGTAAAAGAGTGAGAGTTCTGGAGACCTGGGTTTGAATGTCACACTTCCATTGCTGCTGTCATCTTCAGCAAATTTATAAATTCTCTGAGCCTTGGCACTCCAACTTACAAAATGAGAACACTAACAATCATCTTATAAGTCATGAGTAAAAATTAAATAGGATTAAGTGCAAAATGTGCATTTATTTTAGGTTTACTTCCTTCCAGCTTCATTAAATAAATATCCACCTTAGAGCTCCCTCCGAGTCTTAGATATAGGACACACAATCTGATGGGCTTAGAAGCAGCTGGCTCTGCAGTACCTAACCTTTCTTTACTATTTTAACACATGAGGGAGGAAGCGCTATTGAGAAGAGATTTAAGTGCCATCAAGGAAAGAGCAATGGATCAGGATGGGGGTCAAGTAGGACAATGGAGGAAGCAGGTTTTGGAGTGACACCTGCACTCAAGTCCTGGTGCCTCCATCTGAAGAATCCTGATCTTCATTCAGTCCTTCAGTCACTTATCACATGTGTGTACAGGTGTTGCTAAATGTGGGGCACTTTGTTAGGTACTGGAGGAATAGGCAAGCAGGACACAGTTACTGACCTAGGAGGGAGGCAGGAGCAAAGCCCGCTCTGTGATATCTATGGTGGGAATGTAGAGGACAGCCTAGGGGCACCTCAGTAAGTTGCCTAACAAAGCCCTGAGTGGTTGAGGGAAAGTGACGTAAAAGCTGGGGCCTGAGATATATCTGGGGGTTATCTAGGGAAAGAGAAGTTATTTCATTCAAAGTCATGGACTGAACAAGTATGTGCACGTAACAGTGAAGGCACTGAGGATATGGAGCAGAAAAATCAGAAAGTTCTCTGCTGTAAAGGAATTTAACATCTGGGAGTGTTAAAAAACTAAACAAATAGGTAAATAAAATAGAGTAGATGTCAGTGGTAAGGAGAAAAGAAAGCAGGTGTAGGGGCCAAGAGAAACTTCCTCTTCACCCATGAAGTCTCATTGATAAACATCACTGACGAATTTAGATTGGTATGAAGAAAAGGCATAACAAATTGTATTATTTAACTTGATGGGAGAAGGCAAAGCGTGGAGGATCCACAAGACAGTAATGTCCCAATTTCCTATTGGGGTACAGAGCTTACATACCCATCTACATAGGGCAAGGGGAGATGGGGAATATAGGAGTAAATAATTCCTAGGGGGATACAGTGGGCTTGTGACAGTGTCTTGAGACAAAGTCTATTTGGATCTCAGAGCAATAACTAGTAAATGATTTTTTTTTAACAAAAACACTGAATGGGACTGAAATATAAGACAATGTTCTGTGACAAAAGTTAGTCCAATGTGTTGACAGACTCCAGTCTTCCTTTCTGTGAAATAAGTTAAATTAATGAAAAGTTAGGAAAGGAGCAGAGGTAATTGTCTTCGTTTTCAGCAGGTGTAGACTTTAAGCAGATAAGGGAACACCTTCACTCTGTGCTTTGGAGATTGACAGATAATTGATATGTGGGGCAGGGGTTTGGGGGTAAGAGGAAGATCAGAGAGACCATGAGGCTGCTTCTGCATTCTAGCACGTCAAAGAACCATATTTTGGGGTAGCAGCTTTTTGCTCCCCAACACAGGAAAGGGGAATGGAGAGTGCTTAGCGGAGAGGAGGTTGCAATTCTAAACTGGGTGTTCAGTGAAAACCTCACAGAGGGGACATTAGTTCAGAAAGGGAAGTATCTCCAAGCCAGGAGAACACAATGTGCAAAACACAGGTTTGAGTACTACAGATTATTGCATATTTCCACCTGTGTCAGTAGTTAGGTATGAATGTAGCAGAGTCCGATGAGGGGTGCAGACAGAGATGATGAGTGTAAAAAGGTAAATAAAAGCCTCATAGGAGCAAATAGAAGTGATTATATTTTAAAATACCTACCCAAAAAGATTAACACTGAGAATCAAATAACAGATGAAAGCCCTTTGCGAAGCATCAAGTATGTAAGAGAGTACAGTATTGTCGTTATTCATTGTGTGAATTAGGGAAGGTTAATCCATCCTCTCCAATCCTCAGTTCTACTCATATGTCAAATGGATAAATAATAACAGTTTAGTCTGCCTTGAGAACAGCATGGAAGAAATGAGATATTTAAGCATTAGAAAATGCTTTAAATATTCCATACTGCTTTGCACATGTATGGTATCATTTCTCTTAGGGAAGGATAAATAAACATAATAATAAAGGATAAGTAAACATAGCTAATAAGCTAACAAATATTAGCTCTTAGTTCCCAGGGTGGGGAAACACACACACACACACACACACACACACTCACATATATATCAGTTTTGTATTACAAGCAAAAAAAGATCACCTCTCAAGGGACTATATATTTAAAAGAAGCAACAAAACAAGAGAGAAAAAGAATTTGTTTCTTAGTTGAGGCTCTAAATTTAACACAAGTTTGGAAAAGTCCTGATCCAGCAGAATGTTCTACTTATCAAATAGGCTCCTAATTTCTAGGGTGCACCTCAAAGTTTCCTTTTCAGTATTGCATAGGTACCAGACCTGAAACAGATCAGGGCAGTTGGGGAAGATTCTTCAGCAGCCCTTATGTCCAACAGCTACCGGGCTCTGGACTTTTTCCAGATTGCTATCATGCAGTTTGCACTGTTGTATCAGTTCAAAAGAGATTCTTAGCTGTATGGTACTAACTTGTGAAATGACCCCAGGGCAGTTCCTCACATTTTCTAACTCTGCTTTTTGTTTGTGTATTTTGTTTACTTAAATAGGAAGATTCAATGCCAATATTCAAATATCTTATGGTTCAAATAGTGGGCATGTGTGAAAGATATTGTCCTTTCCGTGCCTTTGGTTTTTTCTCTAAACAAACAAAAACAAATGTTTTGTCCAGAAGAGAATAATTCAGAGAATCTTAAGCTTTTGGGGGGCAAGGGAGAATTATTAAACATTTACTATGTTAGTCCCAAGACACTAAAAGTGATCCCAAACTTGGAGATGTTTTGTTAGAGGAACAAAAATTATACTCTTGAATTAAAAAGACCCATGGATGCTCAAAAAATAATGATTACTCTTTTCAAGCACTGACTATATACTCAGCACTCATATATATATATATGAGGAATAGATATATGTTTTTTATGTATATGTAAAAATCTCATTTACTCCTCACATCAAAACTATGAGGTAAACATTATCTTCATTTTGAAAATGAAGCAATTTAGTTTCAGAGAAATGAAGTAACTTCCCAGGTCACATAGGTAGTCGTATGATAAAGATGAGATTTCATCTCAGGTCTGGCCTCTCTACATTCCATGTTCTTAGCTACCAGGCTAAACAGCATCTGTTCAAAGAAAAATATAAGTAAATAAGGCATCCTACCTCTGATACGTCAGGCACTTCACATTAATGTAGGAAGTAAAGCTGTCAATCTACATCATGTGGCTTGCACAAGAAAACTTTGAGTAGGTAGTTGGGCCATTTATCAGGTTTCCTGGAGTTAGAATTTGCCTAGGTAACATTTGTATTTGGTTGAACTGCTACAAATTCTTAAAACAACAGATCCATTCATATGTGTGAACAAAAAGTTCTTAAATTCAAACAAATTGTATAGGGTTTATCCATCTTTTGGGTTACCCATGGCACTCTCTCCATTAGCATAAGGAGTTCCAAACTCATTTATTAGTAAAGTTTTCTAAAGCCAGGTCTAAAAATCTCTCTCAAAATTCATTACATTTTTCAGGGATAATTAAGTTACCAGATTATTTATTTATCTAAATGTAGAATGCATCCCCTTATATATAGCAATCCCACTTCTAGAAATTCATTTACTGAAAATTTTATGCATATACTTTAAGATACATAAAGGGATGTTCATTAATGCATTGTTTAAATAGCAAAAAGTAAGAAATGAAGTAAATACCCATCAGTGGAGACTGGTTGAAACTATTTTTTATTTGCTAAATATTTTCTGTGCATTACCAAGTGCCAAACATTTTGGGGGGCACCGAGAATATATTAATGAAATGATCTGGCATTCTGTAAATGATTGTCCATCCCTATAATGGCAAACAATGAGCCTATTAAGGAGAGCAAGGCTGCCCATGCTCCATATGAACACTACATGTAGTGAAAATGAAGTATTAAGTATGGAGTTTAGTTGATAGAACCAGGCTGAAGAATGATTTCTTTAAATATACTATCTGTGATATAAAATGTGTGTGTGTGTGTGTGTGTGTGTGTGTGTGTGTGTGTGTGTGTGTGGTTGTGTGCATGTATGTGGGTATGGATGTTTCCATTTAAAGTCTGCTAAAGTTTTTTTTGGGGGGGGATCCTCTCTGTGGGATAAATTACACTTTGATGCTTTAAATCACAATCCAATGGAAATTTCATAGCACCGAGGGATAGAGACTATTCAAGAGGTTTCATGGTCTCTTTAGTTTATCTCAAAAGCATACAGTGAAAAATAGATAAGAATTACAGACTCTGCTTTCAGGCCTCTTTCTATAGGTAGGAAGAATTTTCAATCATTTCATTGTTCCTTGGCCTTAAACTTGGTACTCATTCTTTGATGACAAATGGCCGAGCAGTACACAATCTTATAACCAAATCAAGTTGCTGGAGGGCTTGAGTGGCTCTGATCCTAGCGAGATGGAGGTAGGAGATGTAGGTGGCTGACTATTCTGCCAATATCTTGAATTTCCTAGGAATTGGAGTAGGGGGCCCTTGGTAAAATTCAATCACACTTCTGCCTACATTGAATTCCATTACAACTTGTGCTTCTTTTATTTTGCATTCAAACGGGGTGAGTTTGTTCTTAATCTATTTAGTGAGACAAATATCAAAAACAGAGTGAGGACACAGTATTCCTATAAAAAAAAAAAAAAAAAAAAAAAAAAAAACCCGTGGAGATCAAAAGTGTACTTGAACCTCCAGTGCAATTTTGCAAATGACTTAGAGGAGTGAGCCCAGCGTGTTTGTTTGTCATGTCTTGCTTTAGAGAAGCGATCATAATCCTTCTTCTTGTCCTTTTTTACAAGAAAGAAACATCATTATATGGTTGGTTGTTTGTAAGGAGGGGTGGTTTCTTAGGGCTTATTTGAGAATTTTCTTGAAAATTCTCACTGTGTGTGTATCTGTGTTTATGAATGTTTGTAGTAGTTTCGACTGAAGAGGGTGCCTGAAAATTTCAGGTTTTTGTGGGAATGAGACTTTTTTTTTGAAATTGACTTTTCATGTAGAATAATGTCGCATTTATATAAAAGTTGCAAAGATAATACAGAGTTTTCATATACTCCTCATTCCCTATTATTGACATCTTGCATCACCATGGTACACTTGTCACAACTGAGATACCAACATGGTACATTACTATCAACTAAACTCCATACTTAATACTTCATTCAAATTTTACTAGTTTTTTGTTCGTTTGTTCTTTTATTAATGTCCTTTTACTGTGGGACTTTATTTTTTACTTTATACCTTTTTCTAATGATTGTAATTTTTTCACCATTTCTTGAGGTGCACCAAAATGTTAAAATAAAAAAAAATCCAACATATGCCATTAATGATTACTTTTCAAAATTTGTTCAATGCTTATTTGTGAGCCACCTAAAATATGACTAAGATGCTCTGAGAAATTGAGAGAAGATAGTTGCAAAGGAAAATGTGGTGCCTTTCCCTTAATTTGCCTAGAATGTAATTTTTTTAATTGCATATATTTTTTCACGAACAAATATTTCAGCTAGAATTATAACCAATTTAATAATAAGAATTGTTAAAAAGTTGATCACATGGAAGTTGGGAGTAGAAATAGCAGTTACCGTAGAGTGGTGAAGGTAAACAGGAGAGGGGAGAAGTAGTGGGTGGACAATGGATATAAAACTACAGCCCGATAGAAAGAGTAAGTTCTAGTGCTCTATAGCACTGTAGGGAGACTAAAGTTTTCTTCATTTTCATTTTAATTCAATTTTATTTATATTTATTTTTGTGGGGTACAGTGTGTTGTTTCAATACATGCATGTCTTGCACAATGATTCACTTAGGGTAGATAGCATAGTTTTGTCCCCATTTGTTCACCCCTAATCTCCCCCCCACCCCACCCCTCCCAGCCTCTGGTAACCATTATTATATTCTCTGCCTTTTTTTATTTTATTTTATTTTGGGGGGGAGACTAAAGTTAACAATTTATTGTGTAATTTCAAATAGCTAGTAGAGAGGATTTTCAATATTCCAAACACAAAGAAATGACAAATATTTGAGATGATGGATATGCTAATTATTCTGATTTGATAATTGCACATTGTATACATGTACCCCAATATATACAAATATTATGAATTAATTAGGAAAAAAATTAATTAAAAAAATCTGTTTTAATGTTAAAAGAGCCATTTGTACTCATATTCCAGGCACTATACAAGGCATTTTACATGTTTTAGATACATTATATCACTTAAGCATCACAATAATTGCAAACAGAAAAGTGGGCATTATACCTACTTATCTATGAAAACCAGATGAACTGAAGGTTAGTCAACTTATATAAGGAAAAACAGTGTGTGACAGAGCTAGGATGTGAACCTCTTTCTTTATGATTCCAAATTCTCTGCCTCTTTTACTCTGCTGTGAGATTTCTATTAAGTTAAACTTGACTATCATAAGATCAAATAAGTTGACTTTGCTATTTCCAAACTCAAGCTGACACGGTATGTACATTAAGGCAAGAAAGCAAAGGATGGTAAAATTAAAAAGGAGACTCACCAAAAGGAAAATCATTATGCATTAATTTTGCACATTTTGCATAATCTTTAATGGCCATTTTAAATCACAGTGTGTTCAAGACATTAGAAATATAAAGCACACTCAACTTCAGTGTTGCTTAATGTGCTTGTAGCTCATACCTGAAATTGCATTCCACTATGATTTGTTCCCATTTTCATTAAATCTTGGGCTTTTAAAAAATTTTATTTCTTTTTCCTCTAGATTCACCTATAAAATATGTTGAGGAATCATAGCTTCTCTTGAGGCCTTTTTTTTCCCCCAGATACTATATATTTCAAAGTGACGGCCCAGAGGTGGAATAGAGATTAAGTAGAGGAAGATGCATTGAGAGGGAGGTTGCATCGTGGTTAAAATTAAAAAGTAGAGAGAGATTTGAAGAGGAAATAGGCTCTTGGGGCCTGCCCGGTGGCGCACTGCTACAGTGCGCCGCTTGGGGGCGTGGTGACCCTCCCGCCGAGGGTTCAGATCCCACATACAGACCGGTTCCCGCTCACTGGCTGAGCGAGGTGCGAGCGCGACGCCCGAGGGTAGCGATCTCGTTGCTGGTCCAGGTCCGGTACGGGCGCGACACTGAGGGTTGCGATCCGTTGCCGGACACGAAAAAAAAGACAAAAAGTTTTAAAAAAAAAATAGAAATAGGCTCTTGGCTTAAAGTATCACCCTCTCTTAATACGGGATGAGGGCTGACATATTCCACCAGAATTGTATTTTCATAAGACTATATATTTACTCACAGATCTTAAAGCTTGGAAAGTAAGGACTCAGCTAGAAAACTTCTTGAAATGTGGGCTTCTCTTGAAGCTTAGCTTTTCCTGGATTGAGTATACACCTAAAATTAGATAAGTACTCACTTAGTATATCTGAGGCTGGGAGGAGTATTGGAAAAGTCACTTATAAGATTAAGACAGAATAATAGCCTTGAATACAACTGTGCATAGTTACCAAGGAGGAGAGTGAAAACCCATAAAAATCATATGCAATGATTAAGCAATATTAAATCAGGAATTTGTCTTCTAAATCTTACTACTGCACATTGTCATTTCCTGAAAAAACTCCCCGAGGAAAGATTTGAGAGTACTCAGGGTATAAGTGAACATGTAAATAAATACAACCAAGATGAATAAAATTGCTATCTTCATTATATGTGAACTATTTGAAGGTCAGAAACAGGCCCTCTTTTTCTTGTTATCACCAGCTTACCTAGAGACTTTGACCATGTTCTTCCTTGGAAAACCCATTATTTGTGGTACAACTACCACATGAAAAAAATAAGTTTTATTAATTTGTATCATGATTTAGAGAAATGGTACAAGAGTTTGAATTCAAAGTACCCAGGTTCTGCTGGCTATCACGTATTAGCACTATGACTTTTGAAAAACAACTTAAATATAGAATTATGATGACAGAGAAAGTACATAAGAAAGCGTAGGCCAGTATCTAATGTTTTGTCATGAATAGTGTATTTAATATATAGTTAAATAATTTAGCTGGTTCTTTGCTGCTTGGTTATTGATATTATTTCTATAGAGTGTGGATACCATTACAATGATTATATAACAGATTAAAACAGAGTATAGAATGTTCCCTCCAACAAATATTATTCTGGGTCCCAAAAGAGATACATGTTTCAGTGCAAACACATGGCATAGAATTTACTTACTAGTAAGAAGGCTGGCCTATCCTTAACATATCATATTTAATCTGGTTTCCAAATGATGCAAAATAATAGCTGGCAGCTCATTTACTTTATTTTGTGTAACTATCTACTCTGCCCATAGACTTTGCAAGACAGGCCATGGTCTTCAGTTGAATTATCCCTGATGCACACCAGTGGCCAAGGATTTAAATGCTAGTGATTTATAAGGTAAATGCTCCTAGAAGAAACTGGTAAAGAAATGGGAGAAGTAGGACATAGAAGAGAAATAAACCAAGCAAGGGTGCAATTTCAAAGGAAGTTCCAGCCTCAGCCTGACCCCACAGGGTGCTATGGATTGTACATCTCATCTCAAAATTTGTGGCTGCAGGAGGCAAGGGAATGAGCCAGTCAGCGGCTCCTGGCAGCAGTGGCAGTAGGGGTGGGATAGTGTGACTCAGTGGGAGGCACCTTGACCTAGCAGAAGTATTCTCTCTTTCATAGTTTATTGTCTGCCTTGCTGAGTCAAGGATCATTTGGTCATAAGTGAAAGAGGACACCTCAAGCGTGTTTAAACAAGAAGAAATGTATTAAACTAATATTTGATTATGTTATAAAATATTAGATGGGAATAATAGCCTTGTTACATTAGGGACTGAGTATGGAAACTAGAAAGCTAAGAAAAAGCACAAAAAATCTTTCATCTTCTGTTTCTTCCTCACCATGTCTCTTGTCTCTGTTTCTTTCCAAAGAAACTTTTCTCTCCTGCTCATGAGTGTATGATCAGTCCTATTCCTGAGTCTTCATGAAGTTTCATCTTCAAGGAAAATGTGGACTTACTCAAAGCTTTTGAATCTCACAGTTCAAGGCCTTGAAAGAGGGAATTGGATTGCATCAGGTAGCAATGTTTCCATGAGCTATCACTAGGGAGGAGAGAGTCAGTATAAAAATGCTTGCATTGAAAAACCCATCTAACAGCAGTTCACAGAGAATACAGGCTCGGCAGGGACCCTGAAAGCTTTTCTACGATACTACATAACATATAATTTCCCAACACACAAACGAGTGTGTAGGAGGTGACAATTAAATGTTTCGCTTTTAAGTGTATTTACTTTACAGACTTGGTTGGAAACAAAGCAGATTATGAGGTCTGTTTACTAATATCTTAATTATCCCTATTGCACATAACGTCAATAAAAACTGGAAATACAGAAATGCATAAACTAGCATCCTTGAGAATTGCCTAAATGGTAAGATTGCACTAAAATGACTGAGCTTTATACACAGTTAGTAGCACTGTAAATTAGTTGAACCTCTTAGAAAGCAATTTAATAATAAGCATAAGTGCTATAAAAATGTTCATGTCCATTGACCCGGTAATTCTACTTAAGAGAAACTATCATAAAGAGTTCAAAATATGAGGAAAAGCTTTGTAGACCACATGTTTATGACAGAAGCATTTACAGAGAAATAGAAAGTAATCTAAATATGTTTCAAAGAGGGAATAATTAAATAAAGCACTGTAATATTCTTCTGTCATTAAAGTTCTGGTCATGAAGAATACGAAACATCATGGTAAAATGTTTATGTACTCTTAAATGAAAAAGCAGAATGCAATACTGGAAGGGAACCAGAGAACAAGCAGGGTAAAAATGCAGAGAGGCAAGAAACTGCCCCAAGACACTAACCATGATTGAATCAGAATAGTAAAATTATATGCCTTTTTCCTCTCTGTTTCCTGAATTTTTTCCAATGTGTTTATATTATTTTTATAAGAGAAAAAATAGCTTACAAAATTGCCAAAGTATTATCACCACTTTCTATATTAGATATAGTTTGTATTCTCTAGAGCTGTTTCTTACCGCTCTTCATTGGGCTATCAGCTCTCTTGAAACCTATTACTTTTTGAAAGGATTTTATAAGTTAAAGACTGTATCTCTAAGTACCCAGAACTGTTGAGAGGAAAATAGAAAAGCCAGTTTAAGCAACTACTGTAAAGAACATTTATAAGGGTCTGGAGAAGTGGCTCTTCTTAAAAATATATATATACTGGAGGTGGAGGTGACCTGTAAATTCTTAAAAGTGTCTGAAACTGTCAAATATAAAGCAGCTATAAGATAGGAGGTTTGACAACATTCAGTATGTGTCTTATGAAGTATCCAAGAAAGCTACACAAGATAAAGTAATTAGCACATTCTCAAGTAACGATCAGCCACGTAGTTTTTTTTTTCAACATCACTATTAACCTGATTCTCCTGTCTGTTTTTAGAAGGCTAGAGTATTATAAAACCAAACAGAAGTGAAAGAATTTACATCTCCCATGCTCAGAATAAGTAAGTGGTAGCTTTCTTATTGAAACTGTTTTTAGAACATAGTTTTATGCCTGTATAGCATGAAAGGAAAATTAAACAATAATGCTACCATCATGGATTACATGATGTCATACAACGTGCTCCAAATTTGGAGCTGAAAAGTTATAAATGAGTAATTGGCAGAGCAGAAATATCTCATTGTGGTTTTAATTTGCATTTTTCTGGTGACTAATGATGAGGAACTTTTCTTGGAAACGTCTGTTAGGCTTCTCCATTTTTTACTGAATAAAATATCTGACATGTTTGACTATGTTGAGATGAGTTTTACATTTTTGGTAAAGAATTTAAGAGAAGAATTAATAATAGGTACACAGAAACTAAGCAATAAAAAGGCAATTATTAACTCCAGGGAAAACAAAAAGATTTACAGGAGGAAATATGTAATCGTAGTATACAATGTGACACAACTGTGTCTAATGTCTTCTTAGTGAAGTGACTATTGATTACACCACAAACTGTCACAAAACTACATTGGAGAAATGGAGGAAGAGAAATGCCTGCTTATGGGCAAGACTGGGTAATGTTGTTATGCATATGCTAAATCCTTTCTTCCATGGAAGAATGGCAAAAAATACTGTATATAACTGAAAAAATTCAAGGAGTAGTAATATGAATATATTATTTAGAAAATATAGACATGAAGAGCAAAAATAATAGCTAAAAAGAAAAAAAGTAGCTGCTAGGAAGTGGGCAGAAATTGGGGCTTCAAAAGGGTGGGACAGAAAAGTGTTTTTTTTTTTTTAAAGTCTAATAGTATTATTTTGAAATTCTAAGCCACGTATATGTATATATTTAATACAGAAAAAAATTAAATAAAACATGATCAAATATAATGTATAAAAAGTAATTCTTATCTTTTAGAAACTTTCACACAAAAAAAATAAAAATCCCAACAGAAATACTTGATAATAGGAAGATTCTTTATATATATTTTTTCCATAAATGGAAGAAATATAGATGGGTAAAATACAAACCTAAAATAAATGCCTACTTATACAAAACAGATTGTCAAAGAATGCTAAAGACTTAGATTTTTAAACACAGGTTCTAACATTTTAATTTGATGTAGACTCTATATGAAACCATGGAAGATTCTGAGATTTATTGTTTGTGTTCATTCACAATAAGCTCTATATTTTGCAGGGCTCAGAAGCTCACTAGAATGTCAATTATTATTTCACTATAACTTGGTGAAAATACTGGTCAATCAAGAAATCTAATATAGAAAATAACTTTTGATCATTACTAGTAACAAGAAACTTTACTATAATTTTCAAATTTTTCTCATATCTGCGAATATATATTGGTAACTTCTGTTAAAATTATCTTATTTAGTTCTAATTTTGAAGGAAACTTTGTGCATCATAAAGAATTAATTATATGTGAAAATAGATTTATAAAAAGTGTTGATCTCTTTAAAATAGTTAATAAGATACTTGAATTTACATTTGAAAAGGCTGGATATTCTCACTGAAATATATCACATCAAAGTACTAAACAGATCAGAGGGTAGAGATTCCTTCTATCATCACTTAAGCTATTGAACCTAAGTATCCAAGGGATCTTTAGAACAAAAAAATCAAATTTCAGCATTTTCACATTTGCAAATCATTTCTGACACTTAATGCTGATGTTAGAACCCATTTATATATTTTTGAATTTAAAAATATTGAACTGTTTCTATTTAACAAAAGTATGTGCTCATTATTTTTACAATTTTTAAAGCCTAAAATACCTTGCAATTTTTAGTAAACAGGCGAGATTATTAAAGTGGTATTTAATCTGTGTAGTAAGAATCAACTTAGCTACTTGTTGCAAGTAATAGAGATATGCTCAGGTCAGAAAAGCAAGGAAGGTGAAAAAAATGCTGAAGCACCATACAGCCACTACTTAGGAAGAAATGGAATATTATTTAGGACCCAGGCTTTTTCTAAAGTCCTAACTTAGTCAATCCCTATTAACAGGCATCCAGTGCTCCCTTCCTTAGAACTCCTCCATTAAAATGACTGAGCTACTTTTATCCTTCCCCTGTGTTCCAACCACTAGTGACTGGTTGATTGAGTTATTCTGGTTAGTTACTCCAGACTTCATGTAAAAACAGACAGAGCTATATCACCTGACAAATTTATATGCGGTTGCCCAGACATTAGTGGAAAACCAACGGAGATGGCTCTTGGATATAGTCAGCGGTGGTTAAGGTAGGAGGTTTATAGGAGATTAAGCATGGTGACCTATGGGCAAAGAAGAGAGCAAGCAATATACTAGACACAATGGGTTTCTGAGAGCAAAGAGCATTTAATAGACGACATCTGCTTGCCTTGCCCAGTAAGGAAGTTCTACGTCCTTCAAACCTCCATTTAAATGTAAACAGTTTTGAGGATTTTTTAAAAAAATCTATGGTTCAGTCCTGAGTGTGCTAACCACATTTTTAAGTGTTTATTTATCCTCATCTGTAGAGTTATTACTTAACGTTGTAAATTCTTAGAGACTGTAGCAAGATGCCACAAGTAAAAAAATCTGAAAGGATCCTGGGAATTTCTCCTGGGTCATCATCAGGTTGTCTTAAATTGCTTCATGAATATTTTTTATTTGTCCTCTTCTCTTCACATCCACTTTAAAAATGTTAATTCAAGATACCGTATCTTTTTTTTTCATCATATGTTACCATATTGCCCTAAATATCCTAACCTTGTTATTGTCCTCTCAAATCCATTCTGTCCTTTATCCCAGAGTGCTCATTTCAGTATGCAGATTGAATCATGCCACATAAAACCTTTTAATTACTCAAAAATGCACTTCTTTAATGTATCATTTTAGACTCTAAAAGAGATGTCTTTACTTCTGCAATCTCATCTCCCACCACAATCTTGCTCACACTAGTCTTGCCACAGTAACCTCTTTTGTTTTTAATTTATTGTGGTAAAAATACTTAAAATGAGACCTATCCACTAACAGACTTTTAAGTGTACAAAACAGGATTGTTGACTATAGGTGCAATGCTGTGCAGCAGATCTCTAGAACTTATTCATCTTTTATAACTAACTTTTTACCTTTTGATTACAACTTTTCATTTCCCCTTTTCCCCTGACCCTGGCAACCACCATTCTACTTTCTGCTTCTATGAGTTTGACTATTTTAGATTCCTGATATGAGTGGAGTCATGCATTATTTGCCCTTCTGTGACTAGCTTATTCTATTTAGCATAATTTTCTCAAGGTTTATCCATGTTATCATATATTGCAAGATTGCCTTCTTTTTAAAGGCTGAATAATATTCTGTTGTATGTATATATCCATTTTTATCCATTCTTCTGTCAATGGACATTTAGGTTGTTTCCACATCTTGGCTATTGTAAACAGTGCTGCATTGAATAGGGCAGTGCCAATATCTCTTTGAGATCTTGATTCTGAAAGCAACAGGCAACAAAATAGACATTTGGGATTATGTCGAACTGTGAGACGTGTGCACAGCAAAGAAACAATTGAGAGAGTGAAATGGCAGTCTACAGAATGGAAGAAAATATTTACAAACCATATATTTGATAAAAAGTTAATTTCCAAAATATGTAATGAAATACTACAATTCAATGCAAAAGGAAACAATACCCCTAAAGTCCCAATTTGAAAATGGCTGAGGACTTGAATAGACACTTCACTTCTCCAAATACACATACAAATGGTCAACAGGTAATATGAAAAGATCCTCAACATCACCACTCATCAGAGAAATGAAAATCAAAATCACAATGAAATACTATTCATTTCACACCTTTTAGGATGGCTGTTATCACACAAAAAAAAGACAGTAAGTGTTGACAAGGATGTGGAGAAATTAGAACCCTTGTACACTGTTGGTGAAAATGCAAAATGCTATGGAAAATGGTATGACTATTTCTAAAAAAACTGAAAATTGAACTGTAATATGATCCAGCAATCCTACTTTTGGGTATTTATCCAAAAGATTTTAAATCACACAGTGTCTAGCTCTTAATCCTGTTCATGATGCCAATTGTAAAGCTAGGTGACCACACCAATTGTCAGGCTAATCCTGCATCGACGGGGCCGATTGTTGAGCTAGGGTATGGAGCTCCCAGACTCCTCAAGCCCATTCACAGACTGGGTCACAAACCTTTCACATGCCAGGCTGAGTCCCCAGACCCCTTCATGAAGGTCTATGAGCTAGGTAACAGGCCAAAAGGTCCTTGCAGCCATAGATTAGAAAACATGGCTGTGCGGGGAGGACACCCAAGGCTGATGCCCACCCACCTGCTTCACTAAAACTCCACACTTTTTCTCTCTCCCTCTCTCTCTCTCTCTCTCTCTCTGTCTCTAGAACACAAGAATAGCAACAAAACTAAAAAGATACATTGGTGTGCGTGTGCACTAACTCCACACACACACATGCAATTTGCTTACAAAGGATGCTGAACCACACCCAACTGGACCCAAGGCGAGGGATCTTACCATGCTCCGTCTTGCAGTGGGGCTTTTGCACCTGCTGTTCCTATTATGATGTTCTATTTCCTGTTGACAAAATAAATATCTGTCATTCTCTAGGTCGCACCTCTATCTTCTTCTTTTGGTGCTCTGCTAATGGTAGTGTGTTAGGATGAGAGTTTCTGTAACAAGAAACACTCCGGAAATTATAGGCTAATTAATGAATTTAATAGTTAATATAGCATTTTTTGGGCCAGTTGCATAACTTCTCAAAGTATCAGCTTCCTTATCTGTAAAATGGAGATAATACCTAATTTACAAAATTGCTCTGAGGGTTATAAATGACCATTGCCTAGCCAAATTTCTGGCATATGGCATGGCTCAATAAATACATAACTATCTTTATTTAATGATGACCCTAGTCTTTACAACGTAATTCAGAAAAAAAAAAGTTATTAAATTGTGTTTTATTGTATTTGTTTGGATAGAAGCTATACTACTGTGACAAGAAACTGCAAAATGTGTTGCTTCATCAAGACCAAGACAATTTCTCTATTTAATCTTAACCATCTTGAAAGGCATCTCAGAGTGGTTAGGTCAACTTCATAGTGTTGAGGAGCCAGGATCCTTGCTCAGTAATCTTTAAGGTGTTTCTCTTGTCTGCAAAATCAAAGACAATGTACTACCACACCCACGTGAACACTTCCCTCTTGAGGAAACAATCCAGAAGTTGCACATATCAATTTCACTAACATTTCATTTGCCAGAATTTAAATCTAGTCACATGACCATGGCTACTAACAAAGAACAGTGGAAAACATATTCTTTACCTGAGCAGCCATCTGCCAAGATAAAAATTCTACTGCCATAGGGAAAAAAAAAGAGAGAGAAAGAAAATCAATATTGAACAGACAGATAGCAGTTCTCCACACAGCTTCTGAATTCTCAGACTTTAAGGTAAAATAATTTCCCCAAAAAAATGTAAGAAAAAAAAAGTTGGGGTGAGAGTTTAAGAAGCAGGATGGTAAAAAATGTTATTTTTTAAATTTAATTACTAATATACTATAATCTTGCCAATAGAAAGGCAGGATAATGAAACAACAGAATCACATTATGCTGGTGAATGAAAACACTGTTAAGGCTCATGGTCTCTAATCTTATTCACCACCATGGCACCCACCATCCAGAGGTAGTGATGACTGCAAGGCACGTAGTTACCTGGTGGCATGAATAGGACAAAAGTTCAAGCAATGTGCCTCTTGTGTGCGTTCCACTTTGTCTTAACAAAATATCCAGGAAAATGATTTTCCTCCCCCCCACCACACACACTAAATATGAGATACACAGTTCAAGAACTAAGTGAAACAGTGGTAGGTCCTGTGACTATGCCTATGTCCTCATCACTATCATCATCATTCAGTAAATATATGTTGGGTGCCTAGTACAGACCCAAGTCCTTGGCTACGTGGAGCTTACTTTCCAATGAGGACAGAGAGCAAATGGATGCCGTAAGAAATGGGTCACAGAAGATGCTATAATATGCAGTACTGAGAAAAATAATACAGACAAAAGGGATAGAGACTTCTTTGGAGAAAGGTTGCAACTTTAAATAAAGTGTTCTTGGAAGGCCACATTGAATAGAGGACATATGAGTAAATATCTGGAGAAGTAAGTGACCATGACCTGGGGGTATACAGGAGAGGAGTATTCCAGGATAGAAACAGCACATGCAGGTGCCATGGCCTAGCAGTGTGTCTGAGCTTGTTGAGTGATAAAAAGAAAACCTGCATGGCCAGAGAGGTGAGTGAGAGAAGAACAAGAAGAGATGACAGAAAATGACATCAGAGAGACAAGGGGACAGGAACTACTAAAGTGTAAATGGCATCATAGGCCATCAACAGGACCTTGGCTTTACTCTGAGAGAGACAGGGTACCCTTAGACACTTCTAAGCAAAGAAGGGATTCGATCTGATTTTCATTTTAACAAGTTAATAATACTACTATTAAAACAATTTATTGAGAGCTCTGTTCTTAGGACTATAACAAGTACTTTATGTACATCACTTTATTTAATTCTCACAGAATTGCAAAATAGTATTAACCCTATTTTTACAGATAAAGAAAGTGAGCCTCATAGAGGTTGTATAAATTGCTCAGCTTAATAAATGACATTCTTGGGATTTGATCTCAGGACTATCTGTTGCATTTCTATCAGTATTGTGACAGCTCACTTGAAAGGTTATGTCTTCTTATCTCACCATGAAATTGCTTCCCATTATATTCTGTCCACTGATATACTAAATAGATGTGATAAAGAGGCATTCTGCCATATCATTATGAAGAGTAGTATTACTTATGATCACAATTATTACTTATTAGCATTTGATAAAAACAAGCCCTGTGCCTCTGCACTCGTTATCTAAACAGAGCATCATAAATAATAAACTCCTGCAATTGAAGTAGAGCTTCTAAAATGATCTCCTGAGAGGATGCATGCATGGAAAAGGGAAAGGCAACACATCTGACTTCTGATCAAGATGGTGAAATAGATGGTCCCCAATGTCACCCTCTCCCACAATCAACCAATTTACAACTATTAAAAAACAATGACTGCCAAGCTGGGGCAGATAGAGCTCAGAAGAAGAGGTGAGACCTATGGAGTTTATGAAGGCAGGAGAAGCCACGATGAGAGAAAGAAAGGACTGCTCTGTCTGTTTTGAGCTCCAGCCACTTCAACACTGGTCCTGGTGAGCACACAGAGAAAGTGCTGGCAAAAGCTGTTGCTGTGCTCTTTGTATGAAGTTGCTTGGAGGCAGCAGGGGAGAAGAGGGCCTTGGTGGCCCCCAGGCCAGCAAAACTACTAACAGGGTACCCATGGACCTACATAGGAGCAAGGGGCCACAGACAACTGAAAAAAGGAGTCACTCAGAGGCTGGCGAGTCATCACAGGGGACCAGTGCATGGCCTGTCCCATGGGAAGTATTTGGAAGGCAGGTGATGGTAGAGATGGGCCCACTGGGGAAACATTGGGGCTGATCTGCCCTCCATGCACAGGATCACTCAGTGGAGACTGGTTAGGAATATAGAACTGCAGTGGGTGCAGTTTGCTGAAAAGACTCAGGCCCAGACCAGAGTTTCCACACAACCCAGGTGTACTGGACCTCACAAGACCTGAAAGTGCTTACGAGGTCCACAATTAAAACCTGAGCTGCACAAAAAGCCTTTCCCAGAGAATCACCAGCAAAGCAGCAATTTAGCTCAAACACAGAGCTCAAGTGCTGGTTCCCACAGGAAGTTCCCCCATTTTAGAAGTAAGCAAAGGGCAACAAATTAGTTTCAGTACAGAGTTTAAGTGGTAGGAACAGCAAATAATCCAACACAGAACTGAAAGAAAAATCAAAAAACCTACAGATCAGAGACAAAGTTCTGATATTAACCAGTAAAGGTCTAACAATACCAAAGAACATCTATAAAACCTAGAAGGTCTAGAAGCCCCCAGGCACCCAAGCCAGTGTGAGGGGGTGCTGAGAGCTTAAGCCACCTCCCTGCCCCTGATGTCCACAACCAGCCCAGCAACAACCACCAAGACACTGCCAGAACCTCCCAGCTCTGAGTAGGGCTGATGGGAGGCCAAGAGCCTCTGCCACACCCCGCTGATGTCTGCACCCAGCCCAGTGATGACCACCAAGCCACCACCAGATGCCCCTGGGCTCCTCTGACAGAATGAGGGGAGTGTGACAGGCCTTGACCACAGCCCCTCCTCTGTCCTCCCATAGCCTCCTTCACTTTTCCCTCTCCCCCTCCACCCAACTACTCCACAACATGTTAGAATGTAAATAATAATAACAATAAATAAATTAAAGTAGTCTCCTTTTCAATACCAATAATGATGCATTTAAGTTGATAGCTCATTTCCAGAGTTGAATGAGCTTTTCTCAACTCTCTTTTCTACCTCCTTTCCAAATTTCACCTCTTTCTTGAAGACTTCCTCCACAGAAGGAAACTTTCCTAATTTTCATCCCTCCCCACTCATATGACCTCCATGCAAGTGCCAGACACAGCGATCAGCATAGATGGATTGTCAGTCATCCATGGGTATTCTGAATGTTGCTTCTCTTTTTACTATCACCACCTTTCTCTGCTGCAGATACACGTTAACTCTTGTGGGCCATGGAACGAGAGTGCAGATGGAAACCTGCATACCTTACATCTACTGAAAAGCTGCAGATCAAGTGAACAGATTGTTAAATAAAATATCTTCAGTATGCCTACCTTAGCTTTGAAAATTTATTTATCTTTAGTTCTTTAGAAATTCTTTAATGAGCCCCTTTTGTGTTGTTTTAATTTTAATCTTGATCTCAATTTACACTCATTCTCAATGTTGGATAAAAATGAAAAAAATAAAATGGAATTATATCTAAACTGTACAAAATTTAATGGATTTCATTCAATTATAAGTTAAAGTCCACAGAACTGCCCTAAGACTGGAAGGGCATGGGAAAATGAGGCTCCATTTACATGATAGGGATTTAATAAACCATAAGTAAGTAAGCAAATAAATAAATAAATAAATAAAATAGTTAAAATAAAAGGAAGACATATTTTAATTGTTTGTATATACATCTTCTAAAAAGTTATTTTATATAAATATTCAAATATATTAAAATAAAAAGTTGAAAATAATTATTATTAGAAATACATATTTTATATATTAAATCTATTATAATACAAACGACTAAATACCAATATCTTAAATTATGTAAATTAAATTAAAATTTTGATTTTTTTGTAAAAATTAATCAGCTCATTAAATATTTTAGACAGCTAGAGTACTGACAATTCTAGCCTTCAATGTTCATCTGATTATGAATATAAATAGTCAATCTTTGTTATTTGGGGATTCTGTATTTGCAGATTCACCTGCTTTCTACAATGTATATGTGATCCTAAAATCAATGCTTTTGCAGACATTCCTAGACTTGCACATGCTCAGAATAGCAGAAATTTGAGCCTCCTGAAGCAAAGTTTCAAGCTTAGA
>NW_007730728.1:219276-219794 GCF_000696425.1 Galeopterus variegatus
ACTTGCACATGCTCAGAATAGCAGAAATTTGAGCCTCCTGAAGCAAAGTTTCAAGCTTAGACCAAATGAGGCAAAGCCCTCATATTGTAAACAAGAATCCTTTTTGTGATATATTTAGTGCCACATTTTTTTTGCATTTTGTACTTTTAGTTGGTGACTTTGCTGCTTAAAATGGCCCCCAAATGTAGTGGTAAAGTGCTGTCTAATATTCTTAAGCACAAGGAGAATGAGATGTGCCTTCTTAGTTCCTATCAGGAGAAAATATGTGCATCAGATAAGCTTTGTTCAGACACGAGCTATAGTGCTTTTGGTTATAATTTTAATGTTAATGAACCAAGAATATATATTAAATAAGATTTCTTTAAACAGAAAGACACATAAAACAAGGTTATGTATTCA
This sequence comes from Galeopterus variegatus, assembly GCF_000696425.1. Classification (NCBI taxonomy): domain Eukaryota; kingdom Metazoa; phylum Chordata; class Mammalia; order Dermoptera; family Cynocephalidae; genus Galeopterus; species Galeopterus variegatus. Next base: position 219,676 of record NW_007730728.1, read on the forward strand.
TTGGTTGATGAAAATGCTGTGACCAGAGGTTCTTGGGAACATAACCCCATATTTTACATTGGAGCAATAATTGAGCAATAGCTAATCAAATGTTTGAGGCAAATTTATGGAACATAACT
>NW_007730728.1:219962-220585 GCF_000696425.1 Galeopterus variegatus
TTGGAGCAATAATTGAGCAATAGCTAATCAAATGTTTGAGGCAAATTTATGGAACATAACTACTGTGGTTAAGAAGAACAGACTATAATCAATGTCACATGTCACACCTTACATCAAGACTTACAGATATAGAAATTGAAAAGTAATTTGAAGTGTTTAATATTGCAAAATGTTCCTAGCCAACATGTGAAACTTTTGCTAATACCACATTAAGTTTCATGTATTTCTGGAAACATGAATCAAAGCATGAAAAGAAGTCTAAAATAGTACTATAGGAGAACAGTATTTCCTTTTGCAAGAATCTGTAGCATTCATGCAATGTGAGAGAAAGAATTTGACAAGTTACCACACCTGTCTTTTTACTTACCTAAGCACTTTTCCTGCTCAAATCCTCTTCAAACTCAAAAGCATACCATAGTAGTGGTCCAGGTTAACAATTTTCACCATATTCCAAAGCAGTCACTTTTTGTTTTGACAACATAAGGCAAGAGATGAGAAGTATTCTGGGATCAAAAATGTGTTTATCATAAAAACTAGCATATACTTTTAGAGGTCCCATTCTGTCAATGGTGAAAGCTGGATATAAGTGACCTAGGTGTCCATATGTCACTTCTCACTGTTTG
>NW_007730728.1:220871-222695 GCF_000696425.1 Galeopterus variegatus
ATATTGTTACAAATTGTAATTATTCTTTATGCCCCTTGTCCAATCTCTCCCCATCCCCTTCAACATCCCCCTTCCCCCACCCGTCTAATTACCCTAGATTTCTTCTCTCTTTCTGAAAGAATAATGGTTACTCTGTTGATTTTTTGCCTAGATGATCTGTCCAAAGCTGAGATGTGTGATCAGGTCCCCCAATATTATCATAGAGCAGATGCTTCTTCTGTCACTCTGAAATAGGCTTTGTGGAGAGAGACATCCTCTTCTTTTCTTTATCTCTGCTGGTGACTCTCCTTGTTTAAATGCATGCCAGTGGATGGCGGACCATCTGTGTGGTGGTTGTGGCATCTAGCTGCTTTCGTGGCAGCCATGGTTATGGTGGTGGCTGTAGTGGGCCATCCACATGGAGGTGATGTTTTTCGCATGCTCCTTGGTGTTGGTGGTTTACCTGGTTGTGGGGAGTGTCTGGTCCCCAGCTCTATACCTCAGGTCCCTGGGCAGGCCTTAAGGCACTGGTGCAGTGTGCCTGGTTCTGGGAGGGGGGTCCAGTCCCCAGATCCATAACACAGGTCCCTGGGTGGCCACTGAGGCACTGGTACAGTGTGCCTGGTTGTAGGAGGGGGTTCCAGTCCCCTTCTCCATGCCTTGGGTCTCAGGGTGGACCCCCAGGTGCAGGCACGGTGTGCCTTGTTGTGGGATTGGGGTCCAGTCCTCTTCTCCATGCCTTGGGTCCCTGGGCAGGCCCTGAGGCACTGGCAGTATGCCTGGATGTGGAAGTGGGGTCTGGTCCCCAGCTCCAAGCCTCGTGTCCTCTGGTGGGCCCCAAGGCACTGGTGGTATGCTTGGTCTGGAACTAAGTTTTTGTTCTTTGTTTACTTTTTAAATGTGGGAACTTCTTGTGGGAACCAATACTTGAGCTCTGTGGTTGAGCTAAATTGCTGCTTTGCTGCTGTTTCCATAGGGAAGGCTTTTTGTGCAGCTCAGAGTTTAATGGTTGACCTTACAGGTACTTCCAGCTCTCCAGAGACCAGATGCACCTGAGTTGTATAGAAACTCTGATCTGGGCCTGAGTTTTTTCATCAAACTGCACCCTATGCAATTATGCATTCCCAACCAGTCTCCTCTGAGTGGTCCTGTGGTGATTGGGGGGTGTATCGGCTGTCCTTGCTGTGTCCCAGTGTTCTCCAGATGGACCCGTCTCCCCCACCACCTGTGATCCAACACTTCCCGTGGGATGGGCCCTGTGCCAGTCTCTTGTGATGACTCACTGGCCTCTGACTGGCTCCCCTTTTACAGCTGTTCTGGCTCCTAAGTCCTGTGTGGGTCCACGGGAGCCCTATTAGTGGTCTTGCTGTCCTGGGGGCCACTAGGCTCTCTTCTCGCCTGCTGCCTCCACGCAACTCCATCTGAAGGGCACAGCTGCAGCTTCTGCAGGCTCCTGCTCTGTGCACTCAGCAGTGCAAGCCTTAAATCAGCCACAGCCCAAAACACTCAGAACAGTTTTTTCTTTCTCTCATTGTGGCTTCTCCCACCTTCATGAACTCCATAGGTCTCTCCTCCTCTTCCCCTGAGCTCCAGCGGCCCCACCTTGGCTGATGTTACACTTTTATAGTTGTAAATTGGTTCATAGGTGGGAGAGAGTGATGCTGGGGACCGTCTGTTCCATCATCTTGACCCGAACTCTCCCTGGTCTTTCTCAATCTTAACATTCCTACACTCCTCCACATCCATAGTTCTTTAACACAATTTATTTGGGATAGGGGGCATACTTCAAAACTGCAGAACCCAAGAGAAGGACTATCCTCCCCAGATCTAAGGGTGGTAATACCT
>NW_007730728.1:223097-224239 GCF_000696425.1 Galeopterus variegatus
GTGGGTCCACGGGAGCCCTATTAGTGGTCTTGCTGTCCTGGGGGCCACTAGGCTCTCTTCTCGCCTGCTGCCTCCACGCAACTCCATCTGAAGGGCACAGCTGCAGCTTCTGCAGGCTCCTGCTCTGTGCACTCAGCAGTGCAAGCCTTAAATCAGCCACAGCCCAAAACACTCAGAACAGTTTTTTCTTTCTCTCATTGTGGCTTCTCCCACCTTCATGAACTCCATAGGTCTCTCCTCCTCTTCCCCTGAGCTCCAGCGGCCCCACCTTGGCTGATGTTACACTTTTATAGTTGTAAATTGGTTCATAGGTGGGAGAGAGTGATGCTGGGGACCGTCTGTTCCATCATCTTGACCCGAACTCTCCCTGGTCTTTCTCAATCTTAACATTCCTACACTCCTCCACATCCATAGTTCTTTAACACAATTTATTTGGGATAGGGGGCATACTTCAAAACTGCAGAACCCAAGAGAAGGACTATCCTCCCCAGATCTAAGGGTGGTAATACCTAGAGAACTACACTGGCCTTGTATATGGTCTCCCTCATTTCCAATTTGCTTTACACAACAGGACACTAGGTAACTTACAGAACCATAGCCCCTATTAGGTCTCTTTCCCCTGCCCCGAGAATCATATGCATGCATTGCACCCTAAATAAAATATAAACTCTTCAGCATTTAAGAACTTCAATGAACTAGGCCCAAGCCACTTTATCAATCACATTTTCCAAAACTGCCATAATGTCTGCTCACAATCCTTCATGCACGCTTTAAACTTTCTCACCTTCATGGTCTTGTTATGCTTCCCAGTCATGCCAGCCCAGAATGCTTGTCCACGCTATTCCCATATGTCCAGTCCCATCCTTTCTGAAAGCCCATGTAGAATATTGTCTTCAGGACAGCTTTTCCATTTCATGCCCATTGTACAGAATTATTCTTGCCTCAGAAATCCCATAGCAATGTCCTACACGTGGTACGTGTGGTAAGAGATCCTGAACTCTACTTTTGGCAAATTCCCAGTACACAATACAACAGTCATCACGCTGTACATTAGCTTTCTAGAGACTTATTCATCTTACATACTATATAGCTATAACTTTGTACCCTTTGGCCAACGTCTTTCCATCCCCATCTCTGAAAAC
>NW_007730728.1:225007-226732 GCF_000696425.1 Galeopterus variegatus
ATGTATTCCACCTATATAGCCACCCTGTTCTCTTTTGGTTTCTATTTGCATGGAATATCTTCTTCCATTCTTTCACTTTCAACTTCTGAGTGCCCTTAGATCTAAAGTGAGTTTCTTCTAGAAAGCATATACTTGGATCTGTACATTTATGTTTTTCTAAAAAATAACATATATAAAATACGGCTCATCTGGAAATAAGAACAGACTCTGTGTGTAACTGCAGGGTGTAAAAATAAGACTAGTGTGGAAAAGTTTGAAGGGCCCACATCAGTCTCAATATTTGGAAGAGTTTTCTCATGTTCTCTTTTATCCAGCAAAGAGTATATAGGCACTTGATGTGTTAAAGCAAATGTTGTATGAACATCTATAACAGCTATTGGGAAAGCAATTTTTGCATGGTGTGAAAAATCACACCAGAACGACTCTTAATTCTCTTCCATTTACTTAATGATAGCAGAATAAAAATTCTAGGTAAAAATAGAGAATTAAAGGCTAGTAATCCAAAAAAGTAAATTTAAAAATAGTAAAACAAAAAAAATTATTTACTAGTAGTGGTTAAACAAGAAAAGGTATTCAGCCTCATGCCATAAATTTAGAAAAATGGTGGCCAAGAAAGGAAACAGAAAACAGGTTTCCTAATCCTAATACCACAGTCTAAACCTGAGGCAAATACCATGAGAATTCCAACTGCTGGCTCTTAATTTCAAAAGACACAGGTCCTAACTACAGAATCCAAGAAGCAGTAAAAACAAAAGCCCACCATTTTTCATGAAACCACTGTGAGGTGAGAAACAATCAGAAACCCAAGCATTCCTGCCTCCTGAAGTAAGATAAACCCACAAATGGGGAGTGAGGCAGGCTGAACTATGGTATAGGATACTTGACAAATGATCAGGATTTAGCTCTGGTCCTCTCTTTCCCTTGACAATACCCCCTCCCAGCAAACACTTAGGCTACAAGAAAGTGAACAGAAAGCAATACTCAATATGACAATTGTAGGTCAGAGGGAAATATAAATCGATCTGAGATGGAGTAAAAAAATAAAAATAAATTAAAAGAAGGATCCACCAACAAAACACCAAAGCCAAGAATTGGTCTGAACAAAGTTGACCATACCAAAGAGAAATGGAGTGGCCTCTGCTGCCAGATCTGCAGACATACCAGGGATGTGCAGAGAAAATAGAGCTTCATTATTATCTATAATTATCCTTGTCATTCTCCCAATCCTCATGTACTGAATAGCTCAGATTGGGGGATGGGGGTTGGTTAATGAATGTCTAAAACAATTTAAAGCTTCATCCAATCCAAAATTATAATACTCCCTTTCAGTCTCTGAGATATAAATCTCTAAGGTGGTTTCCCCTTTCCCACCTTCCCATAAAGGGGAAAGAAGGATGCAGTTTATTTTTTTATTATTATTTTATTTTTACTTTTTATTTATTTATTTATTTATTTTTAAAATTTTATTTTGTCGATATACAATGTGGTTGATTATTGGGGCCCATTACCGAAACCTCCCTCCCCCCTCCCTCTCCCCCCTCCCACCCAACAATGTCCTTACTATTTGCTTGTCGTATCAACTTCAAGAATTGTAGTTGTTATGTCTTCTTCCCCCTCTCCCCCCATTTTTTTTCCATTCCTCTGGGTATATTCTTAGCAGTGGGATAGCTTGGCCATATGGTATTGACTGTATGGCAGTAATGTGGAGTAAGAATACTTTGGCTT